>NC_052508.1:43356885-43656885 GCF_014356525.2 Nilaparvata lugens
ACAGATAAGTGGAGTAAACATATTATTTCCAAACTTAGATGACATTCTTCATAATAATTATTATTGATTGATTGATTGATAATGCACATAACTAAGTTTCTCAAGCTTCCAATTTTGTTATCTGTTGAACTTGATCTGCTGCAGGCCTACATGCAAATGCTTCCGTTTTTTACTAATTTTTGTACCTGAAGTTATACAGTAAAGATGAAATTAAAATTAAGTTGATTTAATTTTTGTTCACAGACATGGAGAAAAGAAGAAACATCTCGCTGTATGCTGAAGTCGATGAAGACGAGACAGTAGAGGATTTTGGAGCTTCAGCCATGAAGTGCAAGCACAGTGTCTGAACACTTTTTGAGCCTGATCATAATTTTATATTAAGAAATTTTAATTCCAATCCAGTAATATACTGTATAAGATGTGAATGCGTTCAAGTAAAGGATTTATTAATTAATTTTGAAGTCATGTAATTTTTCACATCCAGCTGAATATCCTTTTTATTCTAGAAAGTAGATAATAATTTTTGTCACATAAAATTGAAGATATATTTTCCATCACATATTTAAAGTGGATTATCATAGCTTTTGATGACTTGGGTGATCATGAAATTGGTTTATCCTGCAGTTATGCAGATTGATCTTAATCAGACTGATATGGTAGTTATTTTATAATGCTTGGAAACGACTTTCAAATAATATGGTACCGGTACTAATATATGGAATGAACAATACGGTAGATTACGGTAATACTCTAAAGGACTTATTCCATCAATTGACAGTGCTTTTCAAATGGTTTTCAACTGGTTTACACATGAAATTTTGCCCACTTAAAGCATTGTAATTCATTAGAAATGAATTCGAATGTGATTTTATTATACCATGAAATGCTATTTAGAGTGATTTTAGAGTAGCCTACATTTTGAAAGATTCTTGAGAACGTTTTCAATAATATAAGTGATACAAAATTATTTTCAAGTAGTTGAAAAATCCAAATTTTGCCCATTCACAGAACTTTTGATCATTGTAAAGTAATTCAAACATGATTTGGAAGTATGTGTATTCTACTTTGAAATGCTTTGAAGAGATTTGAAAAGTACATAAGTCAATGATTTTGAATGATTCTTAAGAACTTATTCAATCATTTGAAAGTGATTTCAAATGATTTTCAAGTAGTTTATAAATCACAATTTTGCCCACTTAAAGCATTGTAAATCATTGTACAATCATTTAAAAGTGATTTGAATCTACTTTGAAATGCTTTAAAGTGATTTAAAAAGTACATGGATCGATGATTCCAAATGATTCTAAAGAACTTATTCAATCATTTGAAAGTAGTTTATAAATCACAATTTTGCCCACTTAAAGCATTGTAAATCATTGTACAATCATTTAAAAGTAATTTAAAAGTGATTTAAATCTACTTTGAAATGCTTTGAAGTGATTTGAAAAGTACATAAATCGATGATTCTAAATGATTCTGAAGAACTTATTCAATCATTTGAAAGTGATTTCAAATGATTTTCAAGTAGTTTATAAATCACAATTTTGCCCACTTAAAGCATTGTAAATCATTGTACAATCATTTAAAAGTGATTTGAATCTACTTTGAAATGCTTTAAAGTGATTAAAAAGTACATGGATCGATGATTCCAAATGATTCTAAAGAACTTATTCAATCATTTGAAAGTAATTTATAAATCACAATTTTGCCCACTTAAAGCATTGTAAATCATTGTACAATCATTTAAAAGTAATTTAAAAGTGATTTGAATCTACTTTGAAATGCTTTAAAGTGATTTAAAAAGTACATGGATCGATGATTCCAAATGATTCTGAAGAACTTATTCAATCATTTGAAAGTAGTTTATAAATCACAATTTTGCCCACTTAAAGCATTGTAAATCATTGTACAATCATTTAAAAGTGCTTGAAAGTGATTTCAAATTACATTTCAAAGTACTTTAAACTGATTATTTTGCTGCTTGGGAAATTCAGTTTTAAGAGAAACGGCTTTGTTGTCTTCTCCCAATCATATTTCAATTATGATTTGTTATTGTGAATAAAAAAATTAATAAATGAATAAATAAATAGGTTACCGGTACAGTATAAAAGTTTTTCGTATAATTTAATTATTGCTTATCAGGACTATATTGTGAATCAAATGATGCTGCTTATTATTTCTATATTTTAATCAAACTCGATCAAATATAGATTCAACTTGATAACTAATAGTGTTAATTGATTTTCTTCAAAACTAATTGACCGAGCGAAGTGAGGTCTAAGATTCAAGTCGACGGTTTGGCATTTCTCTTAATGTTTAAATGTTTATAATGTTGCGCATTTACGGCGAAACGCGATAACAGATTTTCATGAAATTTGACAGGTATGTTCCTTTTTTAATTGCGCGTCGACGTATATACAAGGTTTTTGGAAATTTTGCATTTCAAGGATAATATAAAAGGAAAAAGGAGCCTCCTTCATACGCCAATATTGGAATAAAAATCAGACTATAGAATTATTCATCATAAATCAGCTGACAAGTGATTACACAGATGTGTGGAGAAGCCAGTCTATTGCTGTATTTCCATAAGGTCTATAAGTAGTTTCAATCAGGTACTTGTGGATGAGAATACTGCGTGAGGTCTACTGTTCATTGAACTACTAGTTAATTAGCATGTCACTCTCCCTTGGTGGGCGGAACCCAAGGGTTGAGTAGTCAAGCAGCTTCCAACATGGAATAATAATAATAGTAATGCCGAGTTACCTAGCTGGTGTCAGAGTTTTCAGGTTGCACCTGATCGATTTCAGGGGCAGTCACTCAACGACTGCTTTGAGGTAGCCGGGACCGATGATTTAACGTGTCCATCCGAAACACGGGAGTGACCCGAGAAAAATATCTAGCCAGAGTCGGGATTCGAACCCGGGCCTCTGGTTTACAAATCAGCTTCTAAAGCATTTGACTACGGCCACTCCATGTTATTAAATTGATAAAAGTGGAGTTAGCAAATAAAACTGTGTTTTTCAAATCAAACAATTTAGCTGTAACTTGACCATCCAACCAAATAACGATCTGTGATCAGAAAGGTATTCTTTATCTATTTCCTCCCAATGAAATCTGATCGCAGATCACTCTGTGTGGCTAGGCTCTAAAACAAACAGCATTCATTGTTGACAAAAATTATATACATGCTAATATTTTCTATACAAACTTTTCAAAATGAACTTATCATGTAATATAAATCATATTGTAGAATCTAGGTGGATTTCTATTTTTCACATAGCTATTATTCAATCTGACTGCCTTATAAGACACATTTGATAATAGTTTCTATGTCTATGATACATGAGTGAACCATAGAATAACCATCTCTGGACTGGAAGGATACCGTGCCCAACGAGATAGCAAAGGTACCACGATAGGACGATACAGCTGTCAGCTACAAGCATCATTATTCTAAATGTTTTTCTCTGACAAGTGATAAATAAATCAGCTGACAAGTGATTACACAGATGTGTGGAGAAGCCAGTCTATTGCTGTATTTCCATAAGGTCTATAGTTTCAATCAGGTACTTGTGGATGAGAATACTGCGTGAGGTCTACTGTTCACAGAACTACTAGTTATGCCTATAGTAAGTCCCAAGTCCTTGTCAAGAAATGTATTACTGTATCGTACCGTATTGTAATCAGTAAAGCATCTTACAGTTCAATTCAATAATAAGTAGGGTAGGTAGGTACCCAATCGAAGCAGGTGTAAATTATAAATTAAAAATAACAATTAATCAAATTGAGTTGCAATCTTATGATAAAAGTGGTCTCTTATTTTATGACGTGATGCGACCCGACAATTCAAAAATTATCTCTGTTTCTCTGCTGAGTGCGCATGCGCGACCTTGGAAGGTTACTGCCCGCTTGAACTGTTGCTCAAAGAAGCAAAGCAGAACAGAGAAGTTCTCTTTCCAGTTGTTAGGTTAACCCAGATAGGTCAGTTAGGAATCTTAAGTTTTAGAATTAATTTACCATGGCTACGCCACAATCAGATGTCGATAAAAGAAAACAAATTAGTGTTCGTGGAATAGCAGACGTTGAAAATGTGCAAACAGTCAAGAAAACTTTTAACCGGCACCTTCATTACACTTTGGTGAAAGATAGAAATGTAGCAACTCCTAGAGACTATTATTTTGCTCTGGCTCACACGGTCAAAGACAATTTGGTTTCAAGATGGATCAGGACTCAGCAGTATTATTACGACAAAGATCCAAAGGTACGGTAAGCATTATTTAACTTTCACCTGTTGCGTTCAAGTCAACACTTTTGTAAAGCTGTCAAAAATTTTGGAAGCTCAGCACATTGATTATTGCAATTATTAACTTGTATGTATTAAATTGCTACCCGATCCAGGTTCTAGATTTTTCCAAATGGTGAGATTTAGTAGACAGAATAATTTATTGAGTCTAATCTATACTCTAGCTACATAGGCTATGGTACTATTATCAGCAGCCCCTCCTATTTTGTAGGCCTACACACAACAGAGCAAGCTAAGGGTGTAATCATATTGGATGCGTACAGTATATATTATGCAAATGGACGCTTGTTTATGCAAGATCTGGGAAGAGCAATAGGAACACTCACATTGAAAGCTTGCACTTGTTACGGTAGGCCTACTGTAGTGCGTTCAGTGTAAGCAGCTAAATGTGAGTTACAACGTTTTTCAATGACACTTTCCAGATTTTAAGCGTACCTTTTTGAAATATGTCTTGGTCAGGCAACTAACTTATAGTCCATTCTGAATAAAACAAGTTAAGACTTGGAAAAAATGTTCACGTTGCCAAGTTGAGCAAGATTAAGAAATTTTCATGCAAGCTCATAATATGGTCGAATCTTGAATTTAACAAACTTGATAAATTCAATCGTATCATGGACTTGTATGAAAAAAGTTACAATAGGCATGAAATGATTTGAAATAAAAGAAAATTAAGTATGAAGTGGAGATGAAAAATATGTTTATGACAGACTTTTATTTTCCACGATACATAAAGTGGAAGCTAACTTTACAATTTTTCGTTACTCAGTACCTGGTCTACAAAGTTTCTCTTACACAATTGAATTCTCTAGCTCTAGAAAATCTAGATAGGTACAATTCTACTTGAATAAAACTCAATTTATCTTAATAAATTGCTTTTGGAAAAATCTGGTGTGGCGCACTCACACAACTTTCCTTACCATTATGAAAATTGATCACCTGATGCTAGTGTTCACGGGCATCTCAAGTCTACTGCTCAAAAATCTGGCCAGCTGGTGACAGGACAATAACGCTGGAGATACACGAGGTCTGCTATCTCTTCATAGTGAATGATTCAATAGAATCAACCGTTGCCAACAGTTTGCAATTGAATAATAATATTTTTTCGAATTTCAAGCTTATTTTTTTTCAATTTTAGGTGAAAATGTTACTGAACATTAATTGTAGAGATTTTCATGTTCAAGCTTTTCCACTTGAAACTTTTCGTTTAAATTGTATCTGAAGCTTGATAATATGGGAATCAAAAATCAAACTTTGCATAGATGAGGCGGAGCTCCCGAAATTTTTACAGATACTGTATATGACTTGTGGCAGTTGATAGAGCCTATCAAAGACTATTGTAGGTATAAATTTGATTAAAATCGTTGGAGCCGTTTTCGAGAAAATCGAGAAAAACCCTGCTTTTGACAACATTTTCGCCATTTTAGCAGCCGTCTTGAATTGCATTTGATCGAAATTGTTCGTGTCGGATCCTTATATTGTAAGGACCTTAAGTTCCAAATTTCAAGTCATTCCGTTAATTGAGAGATGAGATATATTTTATACAGACACACATACACTCATACACACACATACAAAAAAAAACACTCCCAAAAACCACTTTTTTGGACTCAGGGGACCTTGAAACATTATTTAGAAATTGGGGTACCTTAATTTTTTTGAAAGCAATACTTTCCTTACCTATGGTAATAGAGCAAGGAAAGTAAAATTCAGATTTTTAATGTTTTTCTTCTTTCAAATGCAAATTAAGTCATATTGTTCCATTTATCATTGAATGTAAACATCAGCTAAATATAAAGCAACGGTAATAAGCTGAGTAAATGACATCCATGTGCCAATTCATTTGCACAGCAATCCAAGATGAGTGGCTCACCTTGCTCCAATTTTCTCCTCTGCAATTCTCCAAGCAAAATGTGATAGCCATGACAGAGTGAGCCTACATGATTATGCTTAGCACAACATTCCTAAAGAAAAAATCCAATCTTCATTAGCTATTTATAATTGAACAAGCGTTAGCGAGTTCTCACTTTTGACTTACTGAAGGCCAAAGTAGTTGTCCGTCTGTTTGTATGCTCTACAATAACTTAAGAAAGAATTGATCAATCAGCTTCAAATTTTGAACACGTATTCATCAAACCTTTTTACAGGTCCTTCGTCCTTTTCCAGTATATAAAAATAACATTGAAAGTGCATAAGAAAATAATTTTTGTGATGTATCATTTAGTCAGCTGAAGAATTCATTGCATGCAATTACAACAGTTTTCCCATTCATAACATCAGCTGAGGCTATTTGGAAGCTATTATACAGACCGACCTTCATACACTGACTAATGATTTCAGCTGGATAATATACAACATAATTTACAACTTTTACATCAACAAACTGATACAGGTTGAGATATCAATGTGGGTAGGCAAAATATCGCATTCCCGAAAATAATACGGTGACGTATAGCCAAACTATATAACACAAACATGTTCTGACATGCAAGTTTCCTGTTGCTGCTTTACAATATTATCAAATCATTTGAAACATTTTCATATGAGGGACAAAGATGTTTAAGCGAGAGAGAAATTTTTCATTTCAAATAGGAACCCCAATAAAACCTACTGTCAATATTATTCTTGTAGAAGAAATATTTAGCTGTTTCGCCAACTCTGTATAATTAAATGTTGCGGGTTTCAAAGATTACAATACAACAGTTCTTGAGCGAGTTTTCTAACCCAGGGGGTTACTAGTTTGAACGAATAATAATAAATTTAATAGCCATCTTACTTTATGTAATTTTAATGACAATGATCAGAATCAGAATAGTTATAGCTGAATGTAATTTAATTATACACCCTTCGATTATTCAAAATCATATTATATTGTAATCTTTAAACGTGTAGGTAAACTTTTATCCTGCCTAAAAATGGTACACAAGAATGTGATGTGAATGAGAAAATTCATAGGTAATTCATAAATATAAATAATGTAATTGATTATTAAATCATTATATTGTTTGAATATTAATGTAGTCTACATTCATGTTAAATATATTAATTATTCTGAAAATATTAATACCTTAATAACTTCTTCATCATTCGTCCACACTTGTGGAACCGATGGAGTCATAATACAAAACATTACTTAACACATGATTAAGAGCAGTGTGTGGGATCCAACCGAGGTTTCAACAACAAATCACACTATTACATGCCTGGCTAAGGCCCGCCGCAAAGTAGACCCACGCTAATCCACTAAAAGCAACCCACGCCGTGGGATGTTTTGTAAACCATTGCTATAGAATTACTTATAATCAATCAGCTGACAAGTAAATTATTCATTGCATGTATTATTATCATTACACAGATGTCTGGAGAAGCCTATCAATGGTTTACAAAACATCCCACAGCGTGGGTTGTTTTTCGTGGATTAGCGCGGGACTACTTTTCGGCGGGCCTAACAGGCCAAAATCTGAGTTAAGATGTCTCCAAGAAACTCTCGAACACTGTAATAGGCCCTGACCTTCAAGCATTTGGTCACCACTCTCTCAAATGCACCCAACTGCTTCTGTATCTGTCCCATAAGAGACACTTTTTGCAAAAGAGCACACTTCAGACTATCAGCCTCTTACCTCCCGATTCTAATCTAACAACAATCGATTTTAGCTCTAGAACCCCTTTTCAATGTTTGGGTGGATCTACATAACTCTGTTCTTTTTTTTTCAGAGAGTCTACTACCTGTCATTGGAGTATTACATGGGACGTACTCTCCAGAACACCATGATCAACCTTGGCATTCAAAATGCTTGCGATGAAGCAATGTATCAGGTAAGTTTCAGAATAAAAGAGTCTATGCCTTAACTAAACCTAAAGGATACAACATACACTATGCCCAAGAAGATTCTGGTATTAAACTATCTTGCTTCTGAAAAGCTAGAGCTTTCATATAATTTCATGATATTTTAATAATTTCTATACTATTTTCTGATTTTCCTACAACAAAACGTGTGGGGAAATAATATTTAGTTATAATAAAAATAAATTTCCAAAATATCACAGCAGTTGGGTTGGAACAGCAATAGGACTACAAGAAAACAAGACCAATAATATTATACCGGTGTACTATATTCTTAATAATGATTTTATGAATTAACAATGTATGAATTGCCAAGTAAGTATTATGAATTGACTAAACTCTATTAACAACACAAGTTTCAAATTATAAATTTATCCAATTTGGTATCTCTGATGTAGGCTTAAATAATTGTAATAATATTCTTATTATTATGATTTATTTCTCATTAGTCCAGACAATGAATGCTCAAAAAAGGGTATAGAGGGAAAAGTTTGGAAGACAATTTCTGACCCCGCAGTTCTGTTTAGGGTAGTGAGGAGGTAAACATATCAAAAGTCCCCACCCCTACCCACTGTGCTAAGGGGGTGGGGTGGTATTTTACAGACATGACTATTCTATATAAAATTGAAGCTTACATAATTTCCTATAATATTGATGTCACAACTTTTTCTATATCTCTCTCACTTTTCGAGATATCCGCTCATAAAAATTCATAAAAATGAATGCTCATTTGTATAACTTTTTTTCTCTTCAATTTGATGTATTATTTCACTACTTATTGTTTTCCTTCTATTGTTATAGCGGATTCAATGTGGGGGGTGAAATTTTCAACTCTGCAACAAGTGTCAACTTAGCAGTTCCACGCCTTCAATAGACGAGCTAGATATGCGTATTTTGGCTATGTTTACCTCCTAACTAGTCTTCATTGAGCTACAAAGTTAAAAATTGTTTACCAGATGTTCCAGACTCAAATTTCATTGTCAAGTGATCAATTGTTACAAAATAAAAATTTCACCCCCACATTGAATCCGCTATAACAATAGAAGGAAAACATTAAGTAGGTGAAATAATACATCAAATTGAAGAGAAGAAAAGTAATACAAATCTACGGTGAGCATTCATTTTTATGATGCATTGTTGGAGAGTTTTAGGCCCTGAAACATAAAAAAATGGGATTAAAAGCTGTTATTTTAACAATTTTACACTTTTAAGAGCGTATATCTCGAAAACTGTTGGAGATATCACAAATAACCACAGAACAAATCTTGTTAAGAATTTATCAAGCTTCATTTCTGAACAGCTAGTCATGTTGGTTAAACGCATTTCTCTCAAGATATGAGCGTGTAAGCAGAACATCGAAAAATGCAACTTTTAAACCACCCTCATCTCTTTAGCACAAGGGATAGGGATGGGGACTTTTGATAAGTTCACCCCCTAACTGGTCCCAATAAGCTGCAAAGTCAAAAATTGTGTTCAAAACATTCTCTCCAAATTCCTTTGTCAATTGGTCTATTTTTGCATAACTGAAGATCTCACACTCAACACTGAAGCTGCTGCAACAGTCGTGGGGATGTGCGTAAACTTGTAAAATTATACATCAAATTGGAGAGAATTTGATGCTCTAAAAGCTCATGATCAGCATGGTTTTTTCCCATCGATATTCAAAAAGTTATAAGAGCAAAAATAGCAAAAAATTGAGGGTAATGTGTTTTTTAAAAAAATGTCACATCTTTTAGAGCGGATATCTCGAAAAGTGAAAGAGATAGAAAAAGTTGTTAGATCAATATTATATCAAATCATGTAAGCTTTAATTTTATATAGAATAGTCATGTCTGTAAAATGAATAGTTTTCGAGTTATATGCGAGAAACCAAAAATTGGTACTTTTGAACCACCCCCATCCCCTTAGCACAGGGGGTAGGGGTGGGGACTTTTGATATGTTTACCTCCTCACTACCCTAAACAGAACTGCGGGGTCAAAAATTGTCTTCCAAACTTTTCCCTCTATAACACTCCGTTGACTGGGCTACATGTATTGCTCCTCAATAATTACAATGTTAACAAAGTATGTTGTTAGTTCCAAAAAAATACATAGGCTACTGGTAATAATTAAAATAAATTTGATATTAAACATGACGTAGGTTATCAAGTTAGTAGACGTGCAATCATTATAAAATTATCAATTAATTTAATTGGTCTAATAAAGTTTCTATTAATATTTCAGATTGGTTTGGACATTGAAGAACTGCAAGAACTGGAGGAAGATGCCGGATTGGGAAATGGTGGACTGGGAAGACTGGCTGCCTGCTTTCTGGATTCAATGGCAACCCTAGGCTTGGCTGCCTATGGCTATGGTATTCGCTATGAATATGGAATTTTCGCGCAGAAGATTAGAAATGGTGAACAGGTTGGTATCAAATAAGACGTAACGAAACAATCTAACAAGTTTTATAATTAGGTTCTATAATCACATTGGCCCATATGAATAAAACCAGAGCAAATGCTCATGAGCAAGAGCATGGAGCATAAGGTTTTGCTCATGAGCAAAAGGTAGAAGCAAAAGCATTTGCTCATTTTTATATGAATAAGCTTTACCTTATACTCTTACCTTATGCTCCTAAACTTTGGAGCAAATGCTCACGTATTTTTACTTTCCTTGCCCTATTACCATAGGTAAGCAAAGTATTGCTTTCCGAAAAAAAATTAAGGTACCCCAATTTCTAAATTTCTATACGTTTCAGGGTCCCCTGAGTCCGAAAAAGTGGTTTTTGGGTATTGGTCTGTATGTGTGTGTGTGTGTGTGTGTGTGTGTGTGTGTGTGTGTGTGTGTGTGTGTGGTGTGTGTGTGTGTGTGTATGAGTGTATGTGCGTCTGTGTACACGATATCTCATCTCCCAGTTAACGGAATGACTTGAAATTTGGAACGTAAGGTCCTTACACTATAAGGATCCGACACGAACAATTTCGATCAAATGCAATCCAAGATGGCGGTTAAAATGGCGAAAATGTTGTCAAAAACAGGGTTTTTCGCGATTTTCTCGAAAACGGCTCCAACGATTTTGTTCAAATTTAAACCTGGATTGGTCATTGATAAGCTCTATCAACTGCAACAAGTCCTATATCTGTAAAAATTTCAGGAGCTTTGCCCCATCTATGCAAAGTTTAATTTTAGATTCTCAATTATCAGCCTTCATATACAATTTAAACAGAAAATTTCAAGTGGAAAAGATTGAGCATGAAAATCTCTGCAATTAATGTCCAGTAACATTTCCACCTAGAATTGAAAATAAGCTAGAAATCCGAGAAAATGTGATTATTAAATTGCAAACTGTTGGCAACTGTTGGTTCTATTAAATCATTCACTACGAAGAGATAGCAGATATAGTGTGTTTCCAGCGTTATTGACCTATCACCAGCTGTCTCATATCTTTGAATAGTAGACTTGAGATGCGCGAGTACACTAGCGTCAGGTGATCAATTTTCTCAACGGCAAGGAAAGTTGTGTGAGTGTGCCACACCAGATTTTAGAGATTTTTCATCAGCTGATTCGCTTTTGCAGCCTTAGTTTGTTTTTATAGCTCACGGAAGCGCTAAATATGCAAATAGGGTGCACCGCTTGTGTTTGCGTCGTCTTCTCTGTTTTCTATTTATGAATAGAGCTTTAGGTTAGTAGAGTTTAGAATTTTGAAATAATAGCGTGAAAAATGTCATCTCTATAATAATCTTCAGCATATTCTTATAATATCAATAGCCTTCTTATAATCGTCCACACTCTCATCTTCTTAAATGCCTATCTCCTATTTTGTGATGACTATCTTTTGTATTTATTCTTTTGTAGGGATAATGGTCAATTAACTGCAACATTTGTTGCAACATTTGTTGCTCCTTTTTTGTGTATATACAGGGTGATTCACGAGGATATGCGGTAACTTTGAGAGCTCATTCAATATGTAAAAATAATGAAAAAAACTTATATAAACATAGGTCCGGAAATGTTTCGTTAGCGAGTTATACAGGGTTAAAGATTTCGCCTGGATTTCAGCTCCGCTGAGTAAATGAAGACTCTCTGAAATTCTGGGAAGTTAAATTTAGGGGGAAATGCCATTGTTTCTTATGGTTTTTTACCTGAAAAATTGATTAGAACAGGTCCCAGAACTGTAAGATGAGTAGTTTTTGAGTAATCCAGTGTAAAATGCAAAAACATTGAGTAAAAAAACACAATTTTTACATTTGGCCAGCAATCGCTTTGTTATTTTACCAATAAACTGATCAAATTTCAGAACAAAACTTGTAGAAAATTTAATTCTAAACAAAACGGTATGATTAAAGTATACAGAAAGTGAACAGATAATCGATTAAAGAAAGTTTTATCGAAAACTGTAATGTAAAGTTATGCAATAAAATTACAGTAAATGCTCAAAAATGTTGCCATTAACTTCAATGCATCTTTCTGCTCGTTTAAGAATTGCTCTTGTTGCTTTTCGTAGTTCTACGGGGCTCTCCTTTAACTGCACAAAGGCTTCATTAATTCGATCAAGTAACGCCTCACGGGAATTTACTTTGACCTCGTAAACATGATCTTTCATCCATCCCCATATGCAGAAGTCCAATGGCGTATGATCTGGTGACCTTGGTGGCCAGTGTATAGGACCACCACGACCGATCCATTTATTTGGGAACTGATGATTTAGATAGGTGGAAACATCATTTGAAAAATGTGGCGGTGCGCCATCATGCTGGAAGTACATCTTGCGTCGCGTTGCAAGAGGAACATCTTCCAGCAATGTCGGTAATTCTTCTTGAAGAAACTGTAAGTACGCCTGACCTGTTAAGCGCTCTAGAAAAATAAACGGTCCAATTAGCTTATCATCAATAACACCACACCATACATTAATGTTAAAACGGTATTGAAAGTTACGTTCAATTGTTGCATGAGGGTTCTCTTCTGCCCATGAATGTTGGTTTCGTAAATTGTTGATACCATCACGAGTGAACTGTGACTCATCGGTAAATAAAATGTACTTGAAGAGTTGACGATGATTGACTAACCAATTGCAGTACTCCAAGCGATGTTCATTGTCTCCTGGTTGTAAATGCTGTACTTTTTGTTTATGGTAGGGATAAAGGTTGTTCTTATTAAGTGTTCTCCAAACTTTACTTTGCGAAACCCTAAACCGCTTTGAAATACGTCTTGTACTAATACCTGGACTACGTTCAACAGCAGCAATAATGTTTTCTTCTACATTAACATCATGTTGGCGAGGGCGGTCAGACTGGATCTTTACGCTTGGAAGTGATCCTGTTTCCCGTAACGTACGAAATGTAGAAATAATGGTTCTAGCATTTGGAATTCTACGATAAGGGTAACGTTGTCTGTATTCTTCCACAGCGATTGTAGCATTGCCTTCACATACACCGTAAATAAACACCATATCGGCGTATTCTTCAGTTGAAAATAAGTATGGCATTACTACTCCAACAATTTAATAATTACTATGGACAAAACAATGCTAACACGGACTAAAATTCAATACGACGAACAGAACAATACACACATGGACTAAAACTCAGTTGTTACCTCTCAAGGAATTAAAATTCTACATTTCAAATCACATCATTGTTGATCAGCTGTTATTGTAGTGCCAACTTATGAAAAACAAATTATCCGCTCAACATGTGTATTTTTTTTTATTATTTATGTTTGTTGTTTATGTTTATTTCTTTATTTTAAAACTGTGTTTTAATATTATTTTATTTTGAAATTTTAGTAAAAAAATTAAGGTGTTAAATTTAAGTAAAAATCATTAACTTTTTACAGATCTTTAATAAGAAATCAACAGAGTTATTGTCGGCCAAATGAAAAACGTGTGTTGTTCTGTTTTCAATAAAACTTCCTTTAATCGATTATCTGTTCACTTTCTGTATACTTTAATCATACCGTTTTGTTTAGAATTAAATTTTCTACAAGTTTTGTTCTGAAATTTGATCAGTTTATTGGTAAAATAACAAAGCGATTGCTGGCCAAATGTAAAAATTGTGTTTTTTTACTCAATGTTTTTGCATTTTACACTGGATTACTCAAAAACTACTCATCTTATAGTTCTGGGACCTGTTCTAATCAATTTTTCAGGTAAAAAACCATAAGAAACAATGGCATTTGCCCCTAAATTTAACTTCCCAGAATTTCAGAGAGTCTTCATTTACTCAGCGGAACTGAAATCCAGGCGAAATCTTTAACCCTGTATAACTCGCTAACGAAACATTTCCGGACCTATGTTTATATAAGTTTTTTTCATTATTTTTACATATAGAATGAGCTCTCAAAGTTACCGCAAATCCTCGTGAATCACCCTGTATATATATATATACATATATATATATCATGGTTGAATCTAATAAGAGTTTTTATAGTTCTCAACTATTGGTTGTGATCGTATCTGGTATAGTTTCCTCTTCCTCTTACGGATTAGTTGAGCCATTTTACTATGAGCAAAAGGTGATAAGCTGCTCTAGACTAGACTCACCTTTTTTGAAGCATTTGCTTCAAAATTTGAGCAAATGCTCTAGTTTATTCATACAATTTTGAGCAAAAGCTTTTACTTTTGAGCAAATGCTCAAACTATTTTTTTGATGAGCATGAGCAAAAGGTTTTGCTCACGTTTATTCATAGAAAATGAAGCAAATGCTCCATATTTTAGAAGTATAAGCAAATGCTAAACTTTATTCATATGGCCCAATATTGTTATCTCATCAAGATAAAATTGAATAATCAAAATATTATAATTATATCAGGGTATGGTTTTAGTATTCCTCTTCATAAATCAAGAAATCATTCTCTAATAAAACTTTTATGAATTAATTTTTGGTCATCTGCCACTGATTTTTTATGATCCAGATCAGTGACCCACCTCTGCCTTAAAATGTATAGTACATATCACTATTCTATTTGAAAAATGTTGAATAGGATTTAGAAAGTTTTTACATAGTTTTTTTATAGTTATCATCATCAACTGATTAATTCGAATATAGGCTATAATAGGCTTGTTTTTCGACTGAAAGAAATGATAAATCTAATAATTGAATTATAGTCACCCAACTATTTTTGCCTACACTATCTTATCAGTAACTATTGAAAACTTTCCACTTTAATTCACCAGCAATTGGGAGATAACATTGTAACAACACAATTATCAGAATAGTATTCTGTGAATTGATGAGCTCATGATGCTTGTACATTAAAGTACAATTCACCTTGACTTTGTATATTTGTTTGATATGGATTTGCTCTATTAACCTTGAAATAGTATACGATTACGAATTCGCAATGATTTATTGAACCGGGTAATTCGTTCTAGTATGATTTGAATGTCGCTTTTAATGACCTTTAAGTCAGTCACCAATAATTTTTGAATTAATACTAAATTTGTAATTGTTAGAAAAAACTATGCTCGACGGGTGAGGAACCCTTTTTCATTGCATAACTTTATTGAGTAGAGCTCTTTTCTAGAATTCGTCACTGAATAAATTTATGAAAACTCATTATTATAGACTATTACTAACACCCTTTTTATATATTGAATTAGTTTCGAGCATCTATGCCATTTTCAAGTATCAAATTGTAATTTCAAAACTCAAATTTTGAAACTTGAAAATGCCTTAAATGCTCAAAACTAGTTGTATTTATTTAAGCTAAAAAATGAAAACAAAAATCATGAATCGGCGGAAAATTCTCTTTTCCCCACATTTTTACCATTTTGAAAACCATATTGATTCGCAAATTCTTTTGGTTGAAGCAATGCAAGTAAACAAATTGACGAAACATTGAAGTGAAAACAGAATTTTTTACAATAAAAAATGTTGTTTCAAACCTCTATCTATTTCTTTTACCCTTTTTGTAAAAAGTTAGAAATAAAGTATAGAAATAAAGAAATTGATGGAATGAGTGGATGGCATTATCTATATCAGTATTTTCATCTACGTTCATAACTTACACCCTTAGAGGATGACTTCATAACTTCAATTCCTTAGAGGAGACGCGTCTCGAACGGCGCGTGTTGAGCTGCCTGCTTGTTGAGCTGTCTCCTCGCCCCCTGTGGGTTAGGGGAGCTTTGAGTCGATCATCGTACTCAAGAATGTGTTAAAAACCAGAATTCACCCAGAGTATCCATGCTTGTCGTAGGAGGCGACTAAAATGGACCTCAAGGCAACTCCAGAAGTTGCCTTGCCTTCAAACCTACGGGATCTGCCCCATCAGGGCAAAAAGAAAAACCCAAGAGACCAGAGATGGGTGAAACTCCAGGCACAAATGTGGGTCAAGAGGCTGAGTCGAGGGTGGCCGGGTGCCATAGAGGCAGTTTGGCGTGCCCTCTCAGCGGAAGGACCTACAAAAAGGCCAGGAGTGGAACTAACGTAGGTCACGAGTTTGTGGGTGGAGAGGCCAAAACTCACCTCTGCTCAAAGAATAGCGCCCATTCAGGCAAAACGTTTTGGGAGAGGTGAGGCTTCGACCGTGCGAAGTTTTGGAGGAGCAAAAAGTAAAAAACCCAAGAGACCAGTGATGGGTGAAAAACCATTAGTCCAGTCAAATGGTCGTTTTTCAGGAAACAGCCTCGAAAGAATTTTTCTCGACGGTTCTATATGTATTTTGGGGCGCTGAATTCGAATCTGAAATTTGCTGACACGCCAGAAGGCGGCTTCACCCCAAAGACCCCTAAAATTTCGGACTTTTTTCAATTTTCCCATTTCATCTCATGAACCTTGAGTTTCTCAAGAAAAATCATTCTTGACAAAATTTAAGAGAATAAGATTTCCAATAAATTGAGTGGTCGCGCCGGATTCTACCATTTTTGGTTCCGGAGCTACGAATTTTCAAAAAGGGGTATTTTTAAGGGGTTTTCAAAATTATGCAAACCTACCACTTCTACCCTATACAACATGGATATTTTTCTAGTATAGATAAAAAATCCCGCCTGAGCACACTGTCTGAATAATAAAAAATCTAATGCATTATTAAGCCTATTGTGTAATCGAAGAGACCTAAACAGGGGAGCATTGTAACCACTGACCGTTCTACATCTGATAATATAAAAGGTGGGATGATCTCTGGAATTGAACGCATGAACATGGAACCTGATCAATGAGAGCAGCGAAGGAGAAGAAAATCGACCCCTTAACAGACCATACACGAAAATCAATGAGTCTCTCTCCCGTCTTAATCTCAATGATACAAAGTGATTTCGATCAAAATATATCATTATCTTGTCTTAGTAGGTTAGTAAATATGATGCTCAACCTGGTTGAGTTGAGCATTTGCAAAGGTCTTGAATCGTGTCCGCAAACTCTAACCACTGCAAATACCTCATTGTACACGCTTTTTATCACACGCTGTAATTTAAGAGAAACATTTTTCGCAGCCAGTGCTTCCCATACTACTTCTTTTGGCACAGTATCGAATGCTGCTCGGAGATCCAAGAATGCAAGGTAAACCTGTTTTCCTTTATAAATTTTGAACATATGGATCTTAGTGAGAAAACATGATCCTGAGTCTGTCTGCCAGGTTCAAAGGAACATTGTTCTTCCTCAATCTGTTCCTCTACCACATTCCGAAGTCTCTTCTCTAAAATGCGTGTGTACACTTCAAGTACTACTGATGACAGGCACACTGCTCTGAAGTTCTCGCAGTCGGAGGAGCTACCTTTTTTGTGCAGTGGGATTATTACATTTTGTTTCCATTCTTCTGGAATCTTTTCTTGGTCCCATACCTGCTGTATCAATCTAGTGAGGCTATTCAAGAGATTCTCACCCCCTTTCTTTAGGTACTCAGCTTGAATATCATCGATACCTGCTGCTTTTTCATTTTTTAATCTTTGAATGGCATCTTCCACTTCATCCTTTGTTATTTCCGCATTCATTTGGTCCTCTTCATTTCCATTATCATTCACATCCATATTCATTTCTTGATCATGCCCATCCTAATTAAACTTGCCTTCAAAGAATTTTCTCCAAGTTTCCAGTACATCTTGAGTGGATGACATCATCTTTCCTACCTCATCCTTAACAGATCTTGCCTGTTTTCCAAACTTTCCTCGTAGACTCTTGCAAACTGTCCAGAATTTCTTAACATCTGATCTGTAATTTTCGTTTATTCCATTTCGAAACTCTCTTTGATTCCTTTACAGCCCTTTTAGCATCATTTCTGCACTGTATGTATGTCAGCCAATCTTCATTCCTTCCAGATCTTATATACTTGTTATATGCCTTCTTCTTGTCCTTTACTTTATGTTTCACTTCTTCCGACCACCATTTTGTCCTTCTCTTGAATTTTCCAACTTTTCTTTGGCCACATACTTTAATTGAGGCTCTTAGTAGCGACTCTTCAATTGCTTTCCATTGAAATTCGATGTTTGTGAACAAATTGTCTTCTACTATCTGTGTTTCACTAGCAGCCAATTGTCTGTCAACTTCTTTCTGGAATTCATTTTGTTTGTCCAATCTTTTTCTCGCATTTGACCCTTTCATACTTCCTCTGCTTTATTGTGGCTATTCTTTGGAACCTAGTGTTGGCAACCAGTAGTTTATGATCTGAATCAATCTCCGCACTTCTTATAACTTTAACATCTTTGACAGCATATCTCAAATCGGATGGGTAAAGAAAATAGTCGATGATGCTTTGGTTGTCTCTGCCTTCTGCTACAAAAGTGATTTTGTGTATGGTCTTATATGATATATAGTCTTATATATCAGCAAATTTCAGATTCGAATTCAGCGCCCCAAAATACATTAAGAACCGTCGAGAAAAATTCTTTCGGGGCTGTTTCCTGAAAAACGACCATTTGACTGGACTACATGCACAAATGTGGGTCAAGAGGCTGAGTCAAGGGTGGCCGGGCGCCCTAGAGGCAACTTGACCGCCCCTTCCTCGGCGGAAGGACCTACAAAGAAGGCCAGGGGTGGAACTCACGTAGGTCACGAGGACTAATCAGTCTGAAGAGACTGTCTAGCATATCACACTGGATTGCGACAAGGATTGCAACCAGGTGATGAATGGAATGTTAGTATAGGTAAAAACTCTTGGTTCTTGTAAAGGACATAGGTATTGGTTTGCCTTACTAACATACTATTTGGGAACACAATAAGCTTCGGTTGACGTGTGGGGCTCTTTGAACCTTTGGATTCTTGAATCCGTCCCTTCAAAAACAATAAACAATATAGTCTCATCAAGCCTGATTACAGCTGCGCGTGTTGACACGCCTCTAAGGAATTGCACCCTAAGAAGAATTTAGAAACATTAATCTATTCCAAGCTATTAAATAAAAGTTATTTGAAAACGAATTCCATCGATGTTTTAAAGTGATTGTGTTATTCAATTTAAACAAATTCAATCATGATTTTTATCAATATTATTGTATTGCACAGGTTGAAGAACCAGATGACTGGCTGAGGTTTGGTAATCCATGGGAAAAGGCCAGGCCAGAGTACATGTTGCCCATTCATTTCTACGGTCATGTTGAAGATTCTCCCCAGGGCAAGAAGTGGGTCAACACTCAGGTAGGCCTACTGTAATATTCTCTTCAAATTATTTCTCAGTTTGTGTCATTTTACTTTCCAATCTTGAAATGTGTTCAAATTAATGAATTCCTCAACTTAATAAAAGACTTAAATCGAATTTCTTTGTTTTCCTGATACTTCATCTCTTTGAAAACTGAATACTTCTCTGTCAATCAATACATCAATTCGTTAAAATACTAATACTTCATACCTGTTACCCAATTTTAAATGTTTCTTTCAACACCTCAGTCTTATTAGATTAGAATTATTATATTTTATTTATCATTTTGTTATTTAAGTTCCTTATTATAATTAAGTTACCTGGTTGGAATACTCCATACCTGTTACCTAATTATTATGTGTTATATTCTACACCTCACTTGTATTATTATCACCTCATATTTTTGTATAATTTTATTGAAAAGTTTCTCCTTTTTTTATTTTATAGATAGTGTTTGCTATGCCATACGATAATCCAGTGCCAGGTTATGGTAACAATGTTGTTAATACTTTGCGTTTGTGGTCTGCCAAATCTCCAATAGAGTTCAATTTGAAGTTTTGTAAGTAATCATTTCTGATCTTTTTAACGTTCTACTTCTATTTATACTATACTAGTTCCTATTCATTTTCAATATCCCTACCTTGCCAACTTTTTACAGTATTTGACATTAGTATTCTCATTGCTGTCATAATTTGTAATAATTACTTTTCTTGTTGAAATTTTCATAATCGTATTATTTTGGTCTCATTCAACGTTATGCATTATTTTTCTAAATCTTGTAATTATAATAAAAATATCAATATAAATATTGCAATCACTCTTACTTTGATCTTTGGTGAATATATTAACGGATTTCTACCACGATTCCTATTTCATCCCATATAAATTGTTATCTTTAAATGTTAGTGGATTTAATTTTTATAATTTTCCAACTTATAATTATTTTGTTGTAAGAGGTTATTTTTTGTTGCAGTCAACGACTAAATCTTGTAATTATAATAAAAATATCAATATAAATATTGCAATCACTCTTACTTTGATCTTTGGTGAATATATTAACGGATTTCTACCACGATTTCTATTTCATCCCATATAAATTGTTATCTTTAAATGTTAGTGGATTTAATTTTTATAATTTTCCAACTTATAATTATTTTGTTGTAAGAGGTTATTTTTTGTTGCAGTCAACGACGGTGACTACATTCAGGCTGTTCTTGACAGAAACTTAGCCGAGAACATCTCAAGAGTTCTCTACCCGAACGATAACTTCTTCGAAGGTAAAGAACTGCGTTTGAAGCAAGAGTATTTCATGTGTGCTGCTACTTTGCAGGTTAGAACGATTTGCTATCTTTCGCTAATTCATCTCTTTTCATGTATTCATTTAAAAACTTATCGATCATGCCTCTTCTATTGACATTGCTAGTTCAGTTTTGGTAGTTTGGTTTTTTTTGGTTTACAGTGATTTTTTCAATCTAGAGGCGTATTCAGTGACATAATTGACTAATACTTTGGTAAGAAGGAACCACAAGCCATTTTCTAATCAATCTTTTGACTTGATCCCAAAGTACATATCAATTGATAGGTTTAGTTGTTAAATTCAATATAGTGCCATGATAATCTCCTTAAATAATTGCTGTGAGTTATTAGAAAATTGATTTTTGAGAATATATTGTTTTCAGATTGGATTTGTATTACCTTGGCACACTTTGTCTTCTAAAACTTTTTCTTCATGTTTTTATTTAATTCAGTTTGGAAAATTTGTGTGGAATTCGTTATTAGAATCTCGCAGTTCATTCAAAGGTACTTCACAATTCTATCATTTTTATTGGGGATCCGTCCCCAATATACAACTAACAATCTATGATACTCAAATTTGGCAAGTGTAATACTAAAACGATTGAAAAATGTCTCTCATGCATTTAAAACCGACTTTTAGTATCTTCGACAAAATTTGGGGTATGATCATGGTAGTAACAAGAAAAGTACTTCAACTATTTGCTCAGATTGTATAGTCTGTTTATTTTGTTTCGTAGGACATTATCAGAAGATACAAATCGTCCAAATTTGGCTGCCGTGAAGCTAACAGAACCACATTCGATCTGTTCCCCGAGAAAGTTGCTATTCAGCTGAACGATACTCATCCTTCCTTGGCTATTCCCGAACTTATGAGACTGCTCATTGATGTGGAGAGACTGCCATGGGAAAAGGTTTGTTTATTCTCATAAATAGTTGTCAGAGTCTATAATTTGCTATGCCCTTACTCAATGACCGACATTTTACTCTTAATTCATAAATCATAGTTTGATCCATTTGTAAATAAACTTCAGCGACTTTCAAAAAGAGAATGTTCTCAAAAGATAATAATAGTTCATTTGTTTAATTGAGATACAATAATAGCATTTTCAAACAGAATATTACTCTCCCATGAGCTTAACTTTTGAAACGATGTTTTCTTATTGACCTTGTTGATAAATTATCTCAAACAAGATGAAGAGAAATATTAAATTGTCTGTCGTAATCATGAAAATGAAAATTTCCATGCTCTATTTGAGTAATAATTTTGTTAAATTGGCTTGCTTCGTAAATTCATTTATCCAACTGGATGTTTTCAATTTTGTGTCAATATTATTGAGTTATCATTTATTTATTTATTTGAAAATTTACATATTTGAGGGCACCAGGAACTGAATCCCATTATTGCCCTCATAACACACATTGAGCTTACAATTTGAAAAAACAATACATTAAAATGAAAATAAAATAACTTAACTAATATACTATTGAGTTTTAGAAAAAAACAAAATAGAAAACCTTGCAAATATGAAACTTATAGTATAGCAGATAAAAGAAGAATAACTAAGTATGTAACTAATACTGAAGAATTCAAGAAGAAAAGAAAAAAGAAACACAGAAAAGAGAATTATGGAAACTTTGCAAATATGAAACTTATAGATAAAAACACTAATATATTATGTAATACATAGGAAAGAAAAAAAGAAAAAAAAGACTAAACTCAACAAACATAAATCTTATTCAAGTCCCGCCTGAACACACTGTCTGAATAAAAAAAATCAAACATACTCCAACATATTCCAACACATATTCCAACATACTCCGGACCAATGACACATAAACAGTACATATTGCATCAAGGTTATTGAAATTAGCTGTATTCCTCATAAAAAAACCTATCATTTTATTGACTCTAGCTATGCTATAGTCTATGTGCACCTCATCTCAGGCAATTCCTAATTTGTGATATCATCTCAAGCAATTCATCATTTGTGATAATGCATTTAAATGTCGAATTTCCACGTAGATTTCGGTCAAAATATATCATTATCTTGTCTTAGTAGGTTAGTAAATATGATGCTCAACCTGGTTGAGTTGCGCTTGTGGAATGTTTTCAGCTCACACTTGTAAGTTTTTAACTTGAAAAATCTAGCTACGTATCCTTATTGTTACAATTTCCCCCGATTTTCAGGCGTGGGAGATCACAGTGAAGACTTGTGCTTACACCAACCACACTGTTCTGCCCGAGGCTCTTGAAAGATGGCCTTGTGCCATGCTAGAGTACATCCTTCCACGACACATGCAGATCATCTATCACATCAACTTCCTTCATCTACAGGTAAATAAATATTCATCAATTATATATTTTTTTATTTAGAATACCTAGAAAATAAATGTAAACTTGTCGTCTTTTTGTAAAAGAAGTTATTTAAGTTATACTGTTTTATCAATCATCTCTTGTTTTTCTGATAATTATTTAAAGCATGATGATTTTAGAGCTTCATTTTTAAAATCGATGGTCAGTTTTGTTGACGTTGACTTATGAAACACAATCAAATATTTGATTCACTTACCTTATCGCAGACTAATTTCTTTGCCTTTAAAAAGAAGCTATCCTTCGCTCTTTTACCATACTCTCAGTCTTTTGTATTTTAAGCAGAGTTTAGTTATTAATAATGTATATTCTATCATTTAGGAAAAATACCCAACTCCGCTTATTAAACAGTATTCTCATTTCATTTTATTGTATATATGTTTTATTAATTTCCCATTGCCTTCTCATACATAGCAACGTTTCTATAGTAATAGCGATGCCGATTCTCTGCATTAATTAATCATATTTCTACACTGTCAAAAACATAACTGGCACCGTTGTGGACCTAGTAAAGGATAGTACCACCGGCTTTGTCGAATGATAGACAAGGATAGCAAAACCAAAGTTGATCAAATACTGTCATTATAACGTGAACCTCACTATAGTTTGGTGTAGCATTTTTCGGTTTTGAGAATAAGATTGAGATTAAAAATGCTTTGGAGAGGAGTTTTTCAAATCAAACTGTCATTCCACTGTCAGAAGAGATCAAATCATTAATATTTTTGTACATAGCCTACTTCTTAGTATTCTCATAAAATCTTAACTATAGTGAAATTCACATTTCAAAATCAGTGGAAATGATAAATAGGCATAGTTGCCACGTTTATTTTGCCACTGCCTTCTATGATAGATACCTGTGATTAAAGTCATCCTGGTATGTCTGATATAATATTGTTGATTCTTTTTAATAATTATCAATTATTGTATGTCAAATATATTGTGGGTCTACTATATTCACCAAGGCATTAAGACTAAGACTATACCCTAATATCAAGACTAAATCTCCTCATGATTCAATAATAAATTTTTATAATAGAGATTAAATAATATTCTTTGTATGTCCTAAAAACGATTTGGCAACGGTGCCAATTAATAATCATTGAGGTGCGGAATTGGAAAAGGATGGAGCTATTTGCTTTGTCTAATGACAGACAAGGATAGCAAACCAAAATTTCAATTAGGTGCTGACTTGAAACGTAAATCTCGTCACTACAGTAACATTACTAGTTTGAAATCTTTTTGCGCTATTTGTGAGTCAAAATTGACCGTTATTTTTGTGTGTTAACAGGAAGTGCAGAAGCAGTTCCCTGGTGACCTTGACAGAATGAGAAGGATGTCCCTGATCGAAGAGGAGGGGGAGAAGAGGGTGAACATGGCGCATCTTTCCATTGTCGGATCTCATGCCGTCAACGGTGTTGCCCGCATTCATTCTGAAATCATCAAAAATGATATGTAAGCAATTTTGCCAATAATATATTTATTTCCGTAATGATACAAGCAATACAGACACTTGTGCAAGTACAATAAACAATAGAATATCAATTATACAATACATGATAATGAAGAATGCTGAAATAACTTGAAATCACTATCGGCATATGTGAACAAAATAAAAAATGATATAATATGAAAATCATTTGGGTGTGGCCACACAGAGCAATCTGCTATCCCATGGGTCTCTATATATCTATACCTAGATTACATATTTTAGATATAGATAGCATACAAACATATAGGATCGCTGATCGCTCTGTGTGGCCGCACTTTTGGGTTTTAGCGTCCATTTCTCGTCATTGACTGTTTCTCAATTGATAGGCATAGAAGAAAGAATAATCAATTCAAGATAAGATGAAGGATTGCAAAATGCTGACACTGTATTTATAAAAAAATCATTATTTATTTCTAAATGAATGGATATTTCTGAAATAATTCATGGTTTACATTTAAGATAATTTTTACCTCTTAATTATATACCAATAACCAATACCAATACGCTACCAATAACCTTCATAATATTCTCGATAAATTTTTTGCAGCTTCAAAGATTTCTTCGAGATGACTCCAGAGAAGTTCCAAAACAAGACCAACGGTATTACTCCAAGGAGATGGCTGCTTCTGTGTAACCCAAGCTTGTCTGATCTTATCGCTGAGGTATTTTTGTCATTGAATCATTGAAGTATAAAACATCTGCAAAACTATCTGTAAAAATCAACCATTATTGCAATAATATTTGTTAAATAGTATAATGAGCGTATTGTGCTAAATGCAAGCATTATTTCATTTTAATCAGTCGGCGTGAATAAATTTTGTGATTATAGAGTAACTATATTGTGAGGTGACTATAACTTGAGTAAAACTATCAGAGGTTATACAAATCTCAGTGATTTCGACTGCTCCCTTCCATTACAAAGCTTGTGTCAGCCTGTAAACGATGTTATAATTGGGTAGGAATATTTAATCAAATCCTGGAATATTGTATTAGGTACTGTTTATGAGAAGTAATAAATATTTAGTTCTAATTAACTATTACTAAGAGTGTGAATTGAATAAGTTTATAAGTTTTTATTGAAAAAGCAGCGAGTGGATGAAAAAAATTGTAGTTTGTTGTCGAGAAATCTCCAACACTTTTACATCAGACTGTGGCCTTTCACTTGGTAAGCATTTTATTGATATTTACTGATCCCAACGTAGATACACTCTCAGTATACTAATGTTAATTTTTGTAGAACAGAAATGGGTGGAAATTGAAAATATTAATTTTCATAAATATTTTCTTGTTATAGAAAATTGGTAACGAATGGATCACTCATTTGGATGAACTGACAAAATTGAAGCCCTTGGCTAAGGATCCAAACTTCCAACGCGCCGTTCAGAAAGTGAAGGCTGAGAACAAGTTGAAGCTGGCAGAGCTCCTGGAGAAAGATTACAAAGTCAAAATCAATCCATCTTCCATGTTCGATATCCAGGTTAGTCACTTATGAAAAACCTTGGGTCTACATTGTATTTAAGAAATCTTGTTTAATTATTACTGCCCGCTCCTCTGACTATTATAATACTCAAAATCACGCTCCCGGTGGTTTAGACCACCTAAAAACGAGGTCTTTTGATCTCAGCTTTATCATCCTCATGATCATCCCATGATCCCATCTCATGATCATAATGTCACGATGAAGATGTCAAAATAATGTCTCAACATCACGAAGGCAAAAATGTATTTTGTTATTTGTATCTATTGAACACTGAAAATAGTTTTAATTTGAAATCATCATCATCATCTTTAGCATTCTTTCTATTACCCACAATTCCAGATCTTATTTAGGCTTCAAGATTATAAAAAAACATGAAATCAATCTCTTTATTTTATGTAACTCATGTGGATGTTTCAAACGAAATATTAATTTTCTTAATCCTTTCCATTTACTGTATTTATATGTTACCTATTAAATGTATTCACCTCCATTAGATGTACATGCATTTACTCTCTCCTCGAACACAACGAAATAGATCTTTTCTGTGATGTTCTAATTATTTTGCATTGCAGGTGAAACGTATCCACGAGTACAAACGTCAACTGCTCAACTGCCTGCATATCATTACCCTGTACAATCGCATTAAGCGCAACCCCACTGCCAAGTTTGTGCCACGTACCATCATGATCGGAGGAAAGGTACGTATCAAACTGATTACTTCTCTAAACTTCACTAAGTTTTGGTTTGGTTATTGATTTTTAAAGTATTTTCCAGTTTATTCTATAGTTTCAAATGTTGTGACACCGGACTTCCCCAGCATGAACCTTGATAAATACTACATTAGAACTTAATTCATCCGAATTAATTGGGAACAGGCCTCAACCAGTAAACCAGAAATTCGGATGGTTGAATTTTTTAAAGTAAATGATAGCTTGATAAGAATAAATACCACGGAAACTTAATAAATTATGCAATACTCTTTATATCTTAGTACCGTCTTGATTAGAAATACAACATAATATGATTAATTGCTAATTAATATGATAATTGCGATTAATATGATAGATTGCTGTGAGTGGATTTTCCAAAAACAGCAACTTCGAAAAACAATTATTTCTTTGTCAATTCCACTTTATTAATAAATTTGTTGGTTTCAACACAAAACTGCAGTCATGTAGATTGACTCATAGAGTGCAATTTCCAAAGAAATTAGTGTTTTACTATTATGGAAAAGTACCACAATATATATTCAACAATTTTAACTGCAAGTCTCTTGTCATTTCCTGCTGATCTTTACACTCTCTCGAAAATGTTCATATAATCGAGCAATTTGGATGATTAGCTTGTCAAAAAATAATTTTATTTTTTCCATGTATTCCTGATTTTTCCTTTTTTCTGGATTGACATACAGTAGGCCTATTTAGATTATTTTTGCTATAGACTAGTGATGTTTATTTGCAGAATACTAAAGAATTATTCTCTCAAAATCTACATAATATAGTATGGAAAATAAGTTTATCTGGTTTACATAATGTGTAACAAAATAAGATTTCAGTCCGACATTAAAAAATATCTGGGTCTTCTAAAACCATGCGTTCCTAGTATAAACACTTTACATAACATGGGTTTAGTTGAACTGCTCCTCATAACATGGGTTTAGTTGAACTGCTCCCACTAATTATTATTATACTAATATTCAGATTGATAGTCACGATCTACTTCCCAACAATAGTTAGCGTCTGTTGGAGCATTTGTATGATATGAGTGTGTTGATTGTAGGCAGCCCCTGGCTACTACATGGCTAAGAAGATCATCAAGCTGATCTGCTCGGTGGGCAATGTGGTCAACAACGACCCGATCGTCGGCGACAAGCTCAAGGTCATCTACCTGGAGAACTACCGCGTCACCCTCGCCGAGAAGATCATCCCAGCTGCCGACCTCAGCGAGCAGATATCCACTGCTGGAACCGAGGCCTCCGGCACTGGAAACATGAAATTTCAGGTTCGTCAATCATTTTCAAGCTATACAATTAATAGGTCGTTGATATTTTATATTCAATTCAATTTATTTTATTAACATGGGGGAGGGCATACTCCCTGATAGGAATACCCTATGCGAGTGTGAAGAAATTCAGGATCCAGAACATCTATTGACTTGCAGTATGCTCTAAGAAGCATGTGCTTTGGAGGACGTAATATTGGCTAATGACAAAGCCGTAATGGCGGCTAGTCACTGGAAATCCAGTATATTGATATAATGTTCAAGATTTGTTACATTTTTAGTCTGACCTGTACACGGAAACGATTAACACTTGAATTAATTCAGTACTTATTTTGTGTACATAACACAATTCTCTAGTTATTTAAGTTATTGAGTTTATCACATGATAACTTCGTGGGAACGGATATCTAGGACTTACTAATATTATCAAGTCATATTGTATTTTATAACGTATTGTAAAATTTGCATATAAGATATCCAAGGTCTAGAGGTCTGAAGCGTCGGAACTCTAGTTCAAGAAATCTATATTTTTGCTCTTGTTGAATCTGTCATGTTCGACTGTCATTCAGTCTTGCATTTATTAGTTTCACACTCATTATCCAAGTACAAGACATTTTATGTGAGAAAAATAACAAAAAATCGTTACAGAGGTTTGGCTTGATACCTCTTTTTCCACCTTATAAAACCAGTCACACACACCTGTCATCCAGCGTTCCAATTTTACTCGGATCTTAGAGGCAGCAAACTGTATGACAGCAAAATAGACAACAGATCCGAATGTGACGAGCCCCACCTGTTCGTCAGTTCATATGACCCGTTCTACCGTCAGCATTTTCATCAATTACATCGTGGTTCCATTATTTAAATACTATGTTCATATCTCACACTATCAATGTTGAAATTTTTATCGATTGCTTAATTGATTTCGAAATTAATTATATTTCTGTAAGATTCGAAAGAATAGAATTGCATTTGAATTGAATGACAGGTAACTTACAAGTAAATTGTATCAAATATTGAAGATTTATTCGAAATTTCAGTCAACCAACTGCTAATAAAATATACATTGAAAGCTTTATAAATATAACTGAGGACTTCTGCTACTGCAAATATTTACAGAAAAACTAAATAGCAATAGAAATAATTTTATTCTTTTCTTCGTTTCCTTCTGCTATTTAGTTTTTCGGTCAATATTTGCATTAGAAGAAGTCCTTAGTTCTATTTATATAGCTTTATTGGATATATTTGAAATAATCAATTAGAAATTGATTTAAATTGATAGAAATGGATTTATTAAAAATTACACTTAACCAACTGCTGGAATATTATTGCTGTATAATTATATTTATATATTTGGAATAATTATTATTCCAAATAACTAATGAAAGCTTTATAAATAGAACTGAGGACTTCTGCTACTGCAAATATTGACCGAAGAACTAAATAGCAGAAGAAAATAATCTTTCTTTCGTTTCCTTAGTTCTATTTACATAGCTTTCATTGGAATTTGAAATACGGTAATTATTATTATTCAGTAATAACTTGTACCATCTAGTTTCTATTATTTTTTTGAAAATACTTGTCTAGAATGAAGTGTTTCTGTTTTGTTCAGTTGAACGGTTCTCTGACAATTGGTACCCTCGATGGAGCCAACGTGGAAATGGCCGAGGAAATGGGTCGTGAGAACATCTTCATCTTCGGAATGACAGTCGATGAGGTGGAGGACCTGAAGAAAACCGGCTACGATGCCATGAAGTACTACAACTCCAACCCAGAACTGAAGCAGTGCATCGACCAGATTCAGAATGGATTCTTCAGCGGTGGCAATCCCGACGAGTTCAAGGATATTGCTGATGTCCTGCTCAAATACGACAGGTATGCCAGTGATCAAGTCACTTAATGTTGACAGATATAAATCAAACTGAACTACTTTTTCACAGAATGCTCCTAAACATTTATTATCTTTTAAATCTATGTAAAGATATAATCGTCCATTCGATTTTATAGTGTCCTAGAAACCAGTCTTTATCTCTAGATACTGTTCTAGATATAGTCGACAATTAGTTGCTAACTAGCCTGTTATTATTAAATCATCAATAATTTTATTCAACAAGTCAATTGGAAATATTTATTGAATGTTATAGATGGAAATATGATATTGAAATATTGTTAAATTGGTTTGGAATGGATCATAAAAAATTAATTGAATTTCTAATTATTATATATTATACTGTACTATCAAATACTCTGAAAACTCATATTATAAATAATATCTTCTACCTATATAAATAGTGGTATTTTATTTGAAAATTAACGTCTACTAAACAGTATCCGAGTACTGTATACTGTATTCACACACTATGTAAAAATTCAACACTATGTGTGTTATTTTTCATGGTATTATACAATAATTGATTATTGTTTCCTGTTAAAATGCTCATGAATGTCTCTGTTACAGATTCTATCTATTGGCCGACTATGATGCATACATCAAAGCTCAAGATAAAGTCAGTGAGGTGTACATGGTAAGCTGCCGTCATTTCGTTTTCTCATAGAATTTTAAAATTTTGCATCAAAAGCTTTTCTTCCTATGTTTTTTATTAATCCACCCTGTTATTAATCTTGCATGAGATTTTTTTACTCAGGGTTTACTTCCATCTTTAAAATGTATTTTTTAAAGTTATTTTTCTTAGAAAACTAAAAGCAAGTTCTTGATTACGAAATATTTCCATCAAACAATACTCGTATACTATTACAACTTTAAATTCCCTTGATCAACTGCGTTTGTAATATTCATGATGATGGCAGACGACTTGAAGGCCAATGCTGAAGAAAATTTATCAAGTGTTTATATTATTTTTTGTTGTTTTTGAAATGTCAATTAATATTTTTGAATTAATTATTCATGATCAATTGGATCTAATATAGTATTGGATTTAATATATATTCATTGTCATACTTGATCAATTTTAATTTATTTCAATTTATTTAAAACACACAAAACAATACAAAACAAAATTACAAAGAATTACGAAACAAATAAAACACAATAAAATGTTACAAATATAAAAAACCATGGGCTTTGTGGTTGGGTGTGTTGGAGAAGAGAAAAAAGAGAGGAAGATACCTAGCCAACTATGGTTTCCCATGTAATAGGCAGGCAAAGAAGAGAAGAGAAGTAATGAGGAAAAATGGAAGGGAGAAATGGGGGGAAGGAAGAAAACAGAGGAATAGATACTCAAAATAAAGGTAAGTGAGTCCACTGAAAAATGAAAAAACTGAAGAAAAAACAATGCTGGAGCAGAAATCTTGAGTCATATATCTAAATGGAAGAAGAAATTACTGTATGTCCAGTTTTTTATATCCAGTTTAATTTTTCCGCTGATCTTATTGTCCATGAGCAAGTGATTTGGAATGAGGTTTATTATTTTAGTACCTATGCAGATTAACTGCCTCCTTATACATTACATTTATTACATTCCTTAATCACAACATCAAATTAATGATTGGGAGAGAATCAACAGGATAAACCCAAAACTGTTCCTCTCCCTAATTTTGATAAAAATAGTTCAAATGAGGTTATGAAAACACTTTTATGAAGATCACAAAAATTTACAGTCCAAATATACATTATACTAAAAAATTTGTATCTCGGTTGATCAGAAAGATGAAACAAATTATTATTACACTTGAAAGTGCATAATATTCGTGATGCATATAGGTTATAATTACATAGGTTACTTATTGTTATAGGTTACATATTTGTTAGCAGTGGCCCTTAGATTATAATAATTAAGTGTAGAGTTTATTGTGAGAGGAAAATCAGATCTATATTTTATTAAGTACTCAATTACGGTTTTTATGTATAATTGACGTATAGTCATGACCTCAAAATCACTAAAAACCATATCCGTTGGATAGAGCCTGGGTTTGCTAAATATAGTTTTAATTATCAGTTCTTGTGCTACAAATAATTCAGCAATATGACAGTTGAAACAACCTCCCCAAACAACTATGCCATACTGCAGAATTGACTTGACTAGAGCATGATACATCATTTTCAGGTGGTTCTTATTAAGAATTCTGTTAACTTGGTAACATTTAAAAGATAAATATCTAATTTTTCTACATATGTATTTAATATGAACATCTCATTTAAGGTTTTCATCAATTATGATTCCCAAGTACTTAGTATTATTGACTTTTTTAATGGTGGGACAATCTCATTTACCCAAGTTTAAATTGCACTAGGAATGGAGTCTCAAATCTTGATTCTCGTTAGGCTGCCCTACTCTTTTTGCAGAGAAAGTTATGTAATTAGTTTTTTCAATATTTAAACTTGAGGTATTCTTATCTAACCACTTCTTAATTAAAAGCATATTATTTTCAGCTATGGTATGAACTTCATTCCATGAATTACCGTGAAAAATAGCTGCAGTATCATCTGCAAAGGATATCACAGTTGAGTTTAGAAGTCTTAAATTTAAAAAGTCATTTACATAGAGTATGAAAAGGATGGGAGAAAGTACAGTACCTTGAGGAAGACCATAAGAAGTTAAGTTAGTTACACTAGATTGATCATTTATGGTTAGGGACTGGGTTCTATTACTCAGATAGCTTTTGAACAATTTAAGCGAGACTCCTCTGAAACCATAGGACTCCAGTTTATTGAACAAAGTATTATGAGGTATTGTATCAAAAGCTTTGCGTATATCCAGGAAGACCGCAATAGTTTTCTTATTGGAGTATCAAATTTAATGATTATGAAAATGATCAGGAAATTAATTATCCCTCAAGTAAGAAATTATACCTCTTACTTTCCTATTGAAGCTTACTATATCTTTGTACCACATTCAAGTTGACTATTAGAAACATTGACTGACTTACTAATAACGTCTGTTGATGATAGGATGCGTCGAAATGGGCAGAAATGGCGATCATGAATATCGCCTCGGCCGGCAAGTTCTCTTCGGACCGAACAATCGCTGAGTACGCCCGGGAGATCTGGGACATCGAGCCATCCTGGGAGAAGTTACCCGCGCCACATGAGCCTCGTGAAGCTTAATTCTAACCATGCAATCCCACAACACATCAGTAGAATTATTTATCAAACACTGTAAACTGTTGAAAGAAAAAGACTAAGAAATTGTCTTTCTAAGTATCAATAAATCTGTGGTTTTTGACAATTTCTTAGTCTTTTTCATTCAATATGAATAATTACCACAATATCAACTTCTCAACTACACGAAAAGTGACTGTAAACTGTCTTCCGATTTACTACGTTTCTTCCAACTTGAAAAGTGTATCATGTCACTCAAATCACTCCAATAATTCAGCCCATTATATTCTTCATAATCCTAACAAGAATTAAGTGTTACATAAAAAAAAATCAAGATACTTCGGTCTCTCATCATAGGAAAAAATGAATTTGTATGTCCATCTCTGTACTACAACTCTCACAGTATGAACTTAATGTAATTTAAACTGTTATATCAGTTTAATTTAATGTCAATATTAACTTATATATTTTTTTTATATTTTCTCAGTCTTAGTGAACTTAATATTGTGAAGACTGTTATAATCAGTTTGTTTTCAAGTATATATATATATAATTGTTTTTTTCAGTTTTATTATTGTTAACTGATGCCATTGTTTAATCATTTTGTGTGCCATAAAATTAGAGTGAACCTTATCAGAAGTTTAACTTGAACTAATCAATTCGAATTAGATGCCGAAAACAGGTAACAGAAAGTCATGATTCACAACTGGGCGCTATTCCTAGGACACTATACTGTAGTTGATATTTTTTTACTGAATTTAATTATCGTACCACCGAAAAATATTTCTATATATTTATAAAATTTAATTAGCTTTTAATTTGTGTGTTATTTGAATTTTATTTTATTTTAAACACAAATAAAAAGTTACATTAGATTTATAATCTTTTAAAAGTTTTCTGTGTAATTTTTATAACAATTTTCTTCAACTCTCCTGTTATTAGCTGTGCTCAATAGTTGCATTATAAACAATTTTGCTGGTTAATGTGTTGTTCTCACTTAATTTAAATTACTTAAATTTTTGCGTAATATATTGTAATTAAAATTTATTGATATTATGTACACTGTGTACATCCAACCTGTGAAATTGTATTTTGTCCATTTTTGAGATTTTCAACCAAATTAGAAATTTCTTTCAAAATCATATAAACATAAGAATTTGACTATTTTCATATGCATAATCACAATTTTAAAATAAAAATTAGAAACATAGCTGCCATCTTAAAAATAACTGCATTAGAAAGAATTTTAGTCATTTTTTTGTTTTTAGTTCAACAGATTTTAGAAAAAATTAGTTCAAATAAATGTTTATTTTTTAAAGTTTAGAACAATATTGAATGTTATCCATTTGAAAATGTATTTGTAGAATTTTAATCAATGTTATTGAAATATAATATTATGTTGGTTTTGATAAATGAAATATTTTAAAGTTGAATTATTTATATAATACTTCTAGTATGTGCCATATACATTAAACTATTTTTGAAATATAGTAATACATTGTAATAGTTTTATTTTTAAAGAAACTCCATTATTGTCTGCTTGTTCCAAAATAATGGATAACCTCTCCTAACACAATGCTTAAATTCTATTTTTTCTATTCTACATATATTTTAATACATGGAGCATCTCTCCATCTCTACAAATTTAGCTTATCAAGCACTTACTAATTTTCCGTTTAATTTTCTATCATCGATTTTTGTATTGTATTGCTAATTATCAATAGACATAGTAAATATAGTCAAGTGAATAGTGAATTTGACATAGAGAAAAACATTTAGAATAATGATGATTGTAGCTGACAGCTGTATCGTGGTACCTTTGCTATCTCGTTGGGCACGGCATCCTTAAAGAGATGGATATTCTATGGTTCACTCATGTATCATAGACATAGAAACTATTATCAAATGTGTCTTATAAGGCAGTCAGATTGAATAATAGCTATGTGAAAAATAGAAATCCACCTAGATTGTACAATATGATTTATATTAAATGATAAGTTCATTTTGAAAAGCTTGTATGGAAAATATTAGCATGTATATAATTTTTGTCAACAATGAATGCTGTTTTTTTAGAGCCTAGCCACACAGAGTCATCTGCGATCAGATTTCATTGGGAGGAAATAGATAAAGAATACCTTTCTGATCACAGATCGTTATTTGGTTGGATGGTCAAGTTACAGCTAAATTGTTTGATTTGAAAAACAGTTTTATTTGCCAACTCCACTTTTATCAATTTAATAACATGGAGTGGCCGTAGTCAAATGCTTTAGAAGCTGATTTGTAAACCAGAGGCCCGGGTTCGAATCCCGACTCTGGCTAGATATTTTTCTCGGGTCACTCCCGTGTTTCGGATGGACACGTTAAATCATCGGTCCCGGCTACCTCAAAGCAGTCGTTGAGTGACTGCCCCTGAAATCGATCAGGTGCAACCTGAAAACTCTGACACCAGACCTTAGCCAGCTAGGTAACTCGGCATTACTATTATTATTATTCCATGTTGGAAGCTGCTTTACTACTCAACCCTTGTGTTCCGCCCACCAAGGGAGAGTGACATGCTAATTAACTAGTAGTTCTGTGAACAGTAGACCTCACGCAGTATTCTCATCCATAAGTACCTGATTGAAACTATAGACCTTATGGAAATACAGCAATAGACTGGCTTCTCCACACATCTGTGTAATCACTACTTGTCAGCTGATTTATGATGAATAATTCTATAGTCTGATTTTTACTTTCCTTGCCCTATTACCATAGGTAAGGAAAGTATTACTTTCCGAAAAAATTAAGGTACCTACCCCAATTTCTAAATTTCTATACGTTTCAAGTTTCCCCTGAGTCCAAAAAAGTGGTTTTTGGGTATTGGTCTGTATGTATGTATGTGTGTGTGTGTGTATGTGCGTCTGTGTACACGATATCTCATCTCCCAATTAACGGAATGACTTGAAATTTGGAACTTAAGGTCAAAAACAGGGTTTTTCGCGATTTTCTCTAAACGGCTCTAACGATTTTGATCAAATTTTTACCTAAAATAGTCATTGATAAGCTCTATCAACTGCCACAAGTCCCATATCTGTAAAAATTTCAGGAGCTCCGCCCCATCTATGCAAAGTTTGATTTTAGATTCTCAATTATCAGGCTTCAGATACAATTTAAACGAAAAAGTTTAAGTGTAAAAGATTGAGCATGAAGAACTCTATCTACCATTAATGTTCAGTAACATTTTCACCTAAAATTGAAAATAAGCTCCAAATTCGAGAAAATTTGATTATTCAAAAATGCAAACTTAATGAGAGAGGCAACTGTTGATTCTATCATTCAGAGATAGCAGAATATTGACTTGAGATGCGCGTGAACACTAGCGTCACGTTATCAATTTTTTGAAATAATACATCATGTTCCTGACTATCCCTATTTATTCTGTAATAGATTACATCCAAATTCACATTTTTCCAAAGTCTCGGTAATTCGGAAAGGAAAAAATTAAACTTAAAAATACGCGAATTAATAATTAATTAATGTGTAACGATATAATCTTGTGAAAATTATAAAAAAATAATTGAACATTTAATTCTGTTCTGTCATAATTTTTTTCCATGTGGGCATAAATGATTAAAAAAAGATAAATAAAAAATAATCCGTTTATTGCTTCCTTAAACAATTACAAAAATTTCAAATAGAAAGCTACACAATTCAAAAGGCAATAATCAGCAGATGCTGGGGTATAATTATATTTTTCCATAGAAGCATAAAGTGTATGTGTGCGTTTTCCTATCTATTCTTTTCACTCATATCATTATCCTTTCCATCGATCTCACACTTGTTCTGAGTTTCTTGATTTCTGAAATGTAATATCAAGTTAGCTTAGAGCCATATTTCAGGAATCTTTCCTCTCATAAGACATAGATGGAATATTTTTGTTATTATATCAATAAATCTTTCGCCTCCTGCTTTTATCTCCTCGTTTGATATTCTATCAGGGCCTGTTGCTTTTCCCTCCTTGAGATGCTCAATTTTGCTCACTCTTCAATATCGGTGGACATTCTTTATTTCTACATTCATGTTCTCATATTCCTCGTTCTGAGTTACATTCTTCTTGTTCATCTTTTTTATTCAGATCCTCATAGAACTCTCAAATTATCCCAAGTATACCTTCTATTTTCTCACTTCATTTCCTCTCTCATCTTTTATACAAATCATTGTGTTCTTTCAAGTACCTAGTTGTTTTCTGTTGAACTCTTTCTGAATTTCAAGGTCTCTTTGTTTTTCTTTCATTAATCCATTCATTCCATTTGTTACTGATAACTTTCAAGATTTCACTGAATTCTATTTCTGAATTTAAAGGTCTCTTTGTTTTTCTTTCATTAATCCATTCATTCCATTTGTTACTGATAACTTTCAAGATTTCACTGAATTCTATTTTGTCTGCCAAATTTTTTAAGATTTCTTCTTTTCTCCAATAGCTTAATAATCTCCCTTGGAACCTTTCTTTTCTCGTTTTCTCATACGTTTCCTAGATATTTTCTAGTTTTTCTCGAACTTGTCAGCTTATCGGTTAGAATATTAATTTATGTCTTCATATTCATTGATTCTCTGTGAATACTTCAGGAATTCTACCTGTGGATAAACTTCAGATAAAGTAAATAAAACAAAATAAATCTTATAGCACCCTTTATTTTTAAAAAATCTGAAGATGGTGTAAACCGAAACTAGTTGTTCAACTATTTTAAAGTTTTTTAAAAATAAAGGGTGCTATAAGATTTATTACTTTCCTTGCCCTATTACAATGGGTAAGGAAAGTATTGCTTTCCGAAAAAATTAAGGTACCCCAATTTCTTAATTTCTATACGTTTCAAGGTCCCCTGAGTCCAAAAAACTGGTTTTTTGGTATTGGTCTGTATGTATGTATGTGTGTGTGTGTGTGTGTGTGTATGTGCGTCTGTGTACACGATATCTCATCTCCCAATTAACAGAATGACTTGAAATTTGGAACTTAAGGTCCTTTCACTATAAGGATCCGACACGAACAATTTCGATCAAATGCAATTCAAAATGGCGGCTGAAATGGCGAAAATGTTGTCAAAAACAGGGTTCTTCGTGATTTTCTCGGAAACGGCTCCAACGATTTTGATCAAATTCATACCTAAAATAGTCATCGATAAGCTCTATCAACTGCCACAAGTCCCATATCTGTAAAAATTTCAGGAGCTCCGCCCCATCAATGCAGATAGATTCCCAATTATCAGGCTTCAGATACAATTGAAAAAAAAAGTGGAGTAGATTGGATGAGCATGAAAATTTCTACAATTGATGTTCAGTAACATTTTTACCTAAAATTGAAAATAAGCTTTTAATTCGAGAAAATGTGATTATTCAATTGCAAATTATTGTTGATTCTATTAAATCATTCACTATGAAGAGATAGCAGACCTCGTGTGTCTCCAGCGTTATTGCCCTGTCACCAGCTGGCTCAAATCTTTAAATAGTAGACTTGAGATGCGCGGGAACACTAGTGTCAGGTGATCAATTTTCATAACGGCAAGGAAAGTTTTGTGAGTGCGCCACACCAGATTTTTTGTTTTATTAGTTTAAAAGTAGCCCATGTCAATAAGTGTTTCAGATAAAGTATATAAGAAAAATGTTATTCAAGCTAGGCTAATTGTTTCTGTTCTTGCTTGAATTAGGACCATATGCTAACACTACGATTAACGCTAAACCACGTTTACTTGTAGATATGGTTGCATCATCTATCATAATGCGTTGTTTCATACTGGGTTTAAACGAGCAGCTGACATTTCTCCGTTTCAATCGAGTATCTGCATACGGTCCTTAGAAATTAAAATGATAAGCGGGCAGATTTTGTTTTGTACATAACAAAATAGCTTCTAATACATCATGTGATAGATTACATCCATTCGAAATGTTTCAAAGGTTCGGTAGTTCGGAAAGAGGAAAAAATTGAAATTACAAAATATGCGAATAACTAGTAGTAGGCCTGGAACAAAACTACACTCACCTATTGCAGTGCGAGTTGCTTGACACAAACTGCTCTCATGACGACCTCCTCCAAAGCAACGACAAAGCCCTCCGGGTGGCTAAATTTTGGGAGCGAAATATATAGAAAAATAGAAGACTGGTGATCCTGGACACGGAAAGTAAGTAACTAGTAGTTCTGTGAACAGTAGACCTCGCGCTCACTGAGTTACATTGACCTGTTGTTATGTTTTCTCAAACATAAATAAACTATTTATCAATTAAAAATGTCTAGAAAAAATCCTAAATAAACATGAGCTTTCTGTCCTATATCGTACCGTGACGTGTCGTCCCGGAATGTGAGTGTGAGCGCTGTTATCAGGTCTGGCTGCAACTGTCTAAAACGTTGATCGAAAGATACAATTTTCAAGATGTTCGATGTTTTTGAACGGGTAGTATTATAGTCAACTGTCTACTAACGTTAATGGAAAGATACATTTTCAAGATGTTCGATGTTTTTGAACGGGTAGTATTATAGTCCACTAGACAGCTGATTTATCTATATAATAAGAGAGGGTAGGGTTGTGTTTGTTCGTGTGTTCATTTGTTCGCATCAAAACATGTCAACTTGTGGATTACCGGATAAACGGGAATGATTTATATCTCCAAATTTTGAACATAGATTCTAAAAATATCAATCTCGTGCACCTGGAAGCCTAAATTTCAATTTTCCTTCTAGATTTTTCAGAATTAGTGTTCAAACTCCATTAATCTTCTATACTTATAAAACTCTAATCTCACTGACTCACTGATCACGATTTCTGGAAAACTACTGGATGGTGTAAAATCTGACAAAGCATTTATTGGAAAGGTTCCACTTCGATACTCGTTTGATATTCGATACTCGATGTATACTTGATATTCGATACTTGATACAGTCACGGTTACATTATTCAAGATTGTGTTTTCTAATATTATTTGTCATTTCAATTTTAATATTTTTATTATTCAATTTTTGGTATTTTATTTCGTCCTTTAGGCATCTTACTTTCAAGATAATTGCTACTTTTTCATCAAATTGTCGCGAACGTTCCCTTACATGTCGGGCATTTCCGGCTTGTCCTTTGTTGGCCTAGCTTCTCGTCTTTTGATCATCTCTTGTCGGTAGTGCACATTGCTTCTGGTCTACCTTTTCTTCATCCAAATTCATCTGGCTTATTGAATGTTTTAAATGTGAAATATTACTTCAAATGAATTCTTCAAATGTATTCATCAACTGTGATTCAACTATTTATCAATTTCTTCGTGTATTTATGCTGATAGACTTTGTCAAAGTTCCATAGTATTGTGTTGGCGTCTCTCGCCATTTTTCTAACAACATGGCTTCACCACTTGAAACTCAGACTTTCAATTTCATTATCTCTACCGTTTGGAAATCAATCTAAAAATTCCACAACCTGGAATTCGGATTATTTGTTTGGAGCTCATGTTCCTGTTCACATTCCCATTGGGGGAATTGTCTGCTGTGTTTGATGCTTTCATTTCGCCATCGCGTGGTCATAGTTGGAGCTTGCTGAACGTGCTGTTCCTTGGGGTACCGTGGATTCCCTGCCTGTCTGCCTGGCTGCATCTCTTTCTTCAAAATTTAACTCAGGTTACATAAATCTTTTCATTCAATTTTCATTTTTTACTCATGTATTGCATAGCTGTTCATGAAACAATTAACAGCATGTTGAAACTGGACCACATTGTCTCTATTTCTAATTTATTTTGTATTCAAACAATTCAATGTTAATTCATATTATTTTTGTAGCTATTATTCAGCTTTTACGGCAATTAAAAACATTTAATTGTCCGTACTTATTCGGCAATTGAGCCTATGTACATGAATTCAATATGTTACAGTGTATGTCTCATTGAGAGCACTGTCCTACAATATTTCAAGGTTATAATAATTGTATTATTGATCATATTATTGTTTTCAATTATCAGTTGGCTTATTTGTGAAGCATTTCAATTTCTAACCTCAAATTAATATTCTCATATCTGAATTATTTGTATTGATGTCTAACTTGACATTCAAATCATTGAAGGCCTATGTCGCCTCTATTAATGTACTCAACATTCATAATTATTTCATTGTATTTGACAGCTACCCTCGGCTTACAAGCGTTTTCATTGAAGGCCTATGTTGCCTCTATTAATGTACTCACATTAATAATTATTTCATTGTATTTGACAGCTACCCTTGGCTTACAAGCGTTTTCATTGAAGGCCTATGTCACCTCTATTAATGTATTCAACATTAATAATTATTTCATTGTATTTGACAGCTACCCTTGGCTTACAAGCGTTTTCATTGAAGGCCTATGTCGCCTCTATTAATGTACTCAACATTAATAATTGTTTCATTGTATTTGATAGCTACCCTTGGCTTACAAGCGTTATCGTAAGGCCACCGACGCCTATTTCAATGTGTATGGCATTGATTTTGGAACTTACTTATGTTAATGTCGACCAAGGCATTTTCATTTCTGAACTTACTTGTATTAATGTCGACCGAGACATTCAATTACTCTAAGGTTATTTGTACTAGTGTCAATCAAGACATTCAACTATTCCAATATATAGAGCATTGTTATTTCTGATTTACTTGTGTTAATGTCATTCAAGACATGCAATTTATTTCAATGTATGTAAGGTTGATTCTGAACTTGTGTAACATTGAATTTTTCAACATTAACTTTATTGTATCATTAAGATTCATCTAAAGATTTTTATTCGATTCAATTTCCATTCACTTGTTTTTGTATGTGGCCATCTGCCTATTATTTCATTAATATTAAATCTCAACTTTGTTTACTCATTTTGTCTTTTATTGGCATACTCCCAGCACTTCATGCTATCAGTTTTTTATGCACAGAATCCAGAGATTTATTTTGTAGGTATTAATATCAATTATCATTCACAGTCCACTGCCCTGACTTTGGATTCTGCCAGATGGATTGCAACAAAACTTGGAATACAGCTTCCTTGAACGTCCTAGGTGCTCACTAAGAATTCTTTTGGCAATATTTCAACTCTAAAGGTGGTTTTTAAGGGTTTAAAGTTTGTCTTTTAGCATGTATATTCTTCTTCTCCCAATGTAGAGAGTTAGTGGGGAGGATATTTTTAATATTCTTTCCAAAGAATGGACATTGATATGTCCAAAGCTCTGCCAATTTATGTAGATGCATAACAATATGATTATTATCTATAGTTATCATATTACAAACTGCTTTTTCATATCATATACAGTTCAATAATTATTTTCTTAGTCTATATTATGTAAATTCATCTATAATTTTGCTGTATTGTAAGCTATTGTATATAAGTGTATAAGCCAGTATATATTGTAATCTACATAAATAAAGTACTTAATCAATCAATCAATCAATCAATCTCCTTATTACAATAGAAATGTCCATATCATATGTTATTATAGATCTATAATCTAGAGAGAGTATCTTTTCGAAACAGTTGTTAACTGACAACTTAATTAATAATTTTGACAGGTTGGCATTAAGTTGAGATGACTTCATTAGGTTGGCACAAAGTTGAAGAACTAATCAAAATGCATTATTTATCGAGAACAAATAATTGATTGGGCACTGCTGCTTCAGAGCTGGGTGTATAGATAGTTTTTTTTTCATAAAACAAACTCTTATGACGGGAGTAGCTTCTATCAAGACTAATTTAATTTTGGTTGTATATCCGATCGCGATAACTGCTTAAACAATTTCGATGAAATTTTAATAATTCAGTATGATATATGGAGAGTATTTTCAAAACTTCAGAAGTGTCCGTTGTGGAATCTGTTTGCAAAGAATGAGGAAATTCGGCCAAAATTTAACTTGGGCGGAAGAAAGGGGTTATTTATTAAAACGGCCATATAGCTGTTGTTCCTTTTCCCAAAATTCGCTGCAATTGGACTACTATTCTACAGAGCACTTCCAACACATCAATGATCAATCGAATGATTTGACTCAATTGTTTTCATGCCAAGTTGTGGCCAAATCCCAAAAACGATTATAACAATGTTGGTAGAATTTAGATTACTGTATTAATGATTCACAAAAATAATCTTATCTTTCAATTCCTGTAGCGAAGCACGGGTGCCCTGCTTGTGATGAATAATTCTATAGTCTGATTTTTACGGTAATCTTGTCGTATGAAGGAGGCTCCTTTTTCCTTTTATATTATCCTTGAAATGCAAAATTTCCAAAAACCTTTTATATAGGTACGTCTACGCGCAATTTAAAAAGGAACATACCTGTCAAATTTCATGAAAATCTATTACCGCATTTCGCCAGAAATGCGCAACATAAAAACATATAAACATTCAAACATTTAAACATTAAGAGAAATGCCAAACCGTCGACTTGAATCTTAGACCTCACTTCGTACGGTCAATTAATATTTTTTAAATCACTTGATATTTATTTATAATTTTTACAAGTCTATGTCATCACACATAGTTATATAAAAATGCGCTCTTTCGAGCATACTTTAAAAAATCTGGTGTAGCGCACTCACACAACTTTCCTTGCCGTTATGAAAATTGATCACCTGACGCTAGTGCTCCCGCGCATCTCAGGTCTACTATTCAAAGATTTGAGCCAGCTGGTGACAGGGTAATGACGCTGTAGACACACGAGGTCTGCTATCTCTTCATAGTGAATCATTTAATAGAATCAACAGTTGCCAACAGTTTGCAATTGGATAAACAAATTTTCTCGAATTTCGAGATATTTTCAATTTTAGGTGGAAATGTTGCTGAACATCACTTGTATAGATTTTTATGCTGAATCTTTTCCACTCAAATTTCTTTGTTTAAATTGTATCTGAAGCCTGATAATTGGGAATCTAAAATCAAACTTTGCATACATGGGGCGGAGCTCCTGAAATTTTTACAGATATGGGACTGGTGACAGTTGATTGAGCTCATCAATGACTATTCTAGTTATAAATTTAATCAAAATCGTTGGAGCTGTTTTCGAGAAAATCGCGAAAAACCCTGTTTTTGACAACATTTTCTCCATTTTAGCCGCCATCTTGAATTGCATTTGGTCGAAATTGTTCGTGTCGGATCCTTACATTGTAAGGACCTTAAGTTCCAAATTTCAAGTCATTCCGTTAATTGGGAGAAGAGATATCATATACACAGACGCACATACACTCATACACACACAGACACACACACACACACACATACCAATACCCAAAAACCACTTTTTTGGACTTTGAAACGTAAAGAAATTTAGAAATGGGGGTACCTTAATTTTTTTTGGAAAGCAATACTTTCCTCACCTATATGGTAATAGGGCAAGGAAAGTAAAATATTGGAAATAATTAGTTTTTTTTTCAGCTATTGTTTGTAATCGGATCTGTGAGTTTGAACTGTGTTGTACAGTGATTTAGTTTTGTCTTGTTTTGTGTTTTACTGTGCTTGTGATTTATGTTGCATTTTGCTGTGTCAAGTTATTTAGTTTTTGCTGAAACCATTCTGCTGAAATAATTTGAAAGAATTCGGTGAGGTAGGCCTATAACAAAACTGAAGCTTTTTTCATTTCATCAAATTATCCAGTTTCAATTTGTTTTATCTATTAGTATCTATTGTTTTCTTGAATTTGTATCTTAGAACAAGATACAGAAACATACAATACCTCTTCCTAGAATAACTTGATACTTATAATTACATTCAATTTGGTTTCAACTCATTCTGGTACTAGGCCGATACACACTCACATCAAATTATTATTCTTCATTGGGTTCATAAAATGAATACATCATGAAAATGATAGGGAGAGAAAGAATAAGGTAACCATGTGCTATTCATTTATCTTTTGATCTAGATAAGGTTAATATTACCAAGTCAAATATTGAATCAATTTTTATATCATTTTCCGTTCACTCTTGGTAGCCTATTGATTCTTGCAATCTTATACGATAAACTAGCTCAATAAAAATCGTTCTATTATTCGTTTGAGAGGAATAAGAAATCAAATAGGAAAATGTCAAAAAGTGTGGGTAGGAAGAAGAAAAAAATAAGTTTCAACTTTGGAAAAGTGAAAGAGTGTCAAGATGATAAAGATAAAGAGCAACCTACAATAACCCCATTGAAGAAGCATTAAGAGTAATGATTCATCTGATGTGCGAGCAATGAACAAACAATCAATGAACCGCTTGAGAAATGAAAGTCTATCTTACAGAAAGAGAGAAAAGCTGAAAAAATTATTGAAAAGATGTCAGGTTAGAAATATTTTAGTTTTGAAAGAAGAAGAGGACATCAAAACCTTGATAAGAAAGAAACATTTGAAGGCAAAAAAGTAAAAGAAAAAGAAAGAAATTCTCTAAGAATTAGAAAGTTGCGACAAACTGACGATTTCAAAAGAGAAAGAGAATGAGAAGAAGAGAATCAGAAATAAGATTGTACGTGAAAACGAGAAGAACAAGAAGAATGAGCAAAAGAATAATTCGGAAAGAATTAAAGAATCAGGACTATCTGAAGACTTTAGAAAGACAGAGAATGAAAAAACATTGTCAGGAACAACAAACTAAGACAATCTGAAGAATATCGAGTGAAGGAGAACGAGAAGAACTCTAACAGAAACTGTAGATTTAGAGAAACTGAAGAATTTAGAATGATAGAAAATGGTAAAAATATTATCATAAACTGTGAATTGAGAGATAATGAAGAATACAGAATAGGAGAAAATAATGAAAATATCATCAGAAATATGATTCTATGTGAAAACGAGGCTTACAAGATAATGAACAAAAACAGAATTTGAAGAGAAATGAAGAATTGAGCCTGCTGAAGGATACAGACTGAGAGAGAATGATAAAAATATTATCCGAAATAAGATTCTTCATGAAAGCGAGGACTACAAAAAAATGAACAAAAGAAAAATTTTAAAAGAATTGAGTTGAGGGAAAATGAAGAATTTATTCAAACAAAAAGAAATTTTCCAAGATGGAATGAAGAAACAGAAAGAAGCAATATCATAATAAGATTTCGACATTCATATTACAATACACTGACACAGATCGGATCAGATTGTTCGAAATTCATTTTACAATTTTTAACTGGTAGAGGAATGTGCCGGATTACGTTTGTTGTTGCTGTGAGGGATTATTCTTTGTTAACTCGGTTACAAAGTTTGACAAAAATTCAAACTTGGAAAGAAAATCAAGATAGCTTTTACAAAAAAAATCAATTTTCCATCAGAATTTATTTGTAAAACTTGTAAAATTTATGTAAAAAAACGTCAAATTCCAAAAATGGCTACCATCAATGGTTTGAAGTATGAAAATATCCCGGAATGTTTAAAAAATCTTTCATTTTTAGAAGAGCGTTTATGTAGTCACTTTATTCCACTCATGCAAATACGCCCTTTGAAAGCGTTCGCAATCAATCCCCAATTAGGTTTAAAAGGGTCTGTTGTCAATATTCCAATTGATATAAACGAGTGCTTACATGTATTGCCAAGATCGTTTGACAATATGGCCACTTTGCAATTGCAACTGAAACGCCATTTATCACACAAAACATATTATATGTTTGAAACAATAAGACCAGCTATAGTTTGTGAAGCACTCAAATTTCTTATGAAAACTCCATTATATATTTGAAAAACGAGATTAATATAGATATGAATTACTTGAAGAGATATGAAAACCAGTATTCAGAAGAACAAAAGTTTATTTTGGATGAAAATGAAAGTTTACCACCACAAATCAAGTGTACAATGAACGAAATCAATCAGGAGGATTGTACTGAAGAAAATGATGATAAAATTAAAAACAATACAAGAATTGAAAGTGATGATGAATTCAGAGAAGAAATTCTTCTAATAGATAATAATGAGAACATAGAAATTATTGCTCCAGGGCAAAATCAATCTCCGATTGCTTGGCATCTGGTTGATACTATTGACAAACTTTGCTTTCCAAAAATATTCTGTGGTCATCCATTTCAATTATCAAGGAACACCACTTATCATGATCGAGCAAAATCTGAATGTCGGAGAGTTGACAGGCAATCAGGTATTCCTAGCCGAGTACTATTCATGGCAAAGAAGAAGATCGAGAAGCAAATGTATTGCTAATATAAACGTTTGCTTGAGAAAGACAAAGAAGAAAGTAGCTAATCTTGTTGCAAAGAATTTGCTAAATGAAATTTTTGTTAATAATTTGATCAATGTAGATAGTGAATACAGAGTTCTGAAAAATGTGCGATCTAGTCCTGCATTTTGGGAAAATAAAATCAAACTTTGCATACATGGGGCGGAGCTCCTGAAATTTTTACAGATATGGGACTGGTGACAGTTGATTGAGCTCATCAATGACTATTCTAGTTATAGATTTAATCAAAATCGTTGGAGCCGTTTTCGAGAAAATCGCGAAAAACCCTGTTTTTAACATTTCCTCCATTTTAGCCGCCATCTTGAATTGCATTTGGTCGAAATTGTTCGTGTTGGATCCTTACATTGTAAGGACCTTAAGTTCCAAATTTCAAGTCATTCCATTAATTGGGAGAAGAGATATCGAACACACAGATGCACATACACTCATACACACACATGCACACAGAGACACACACACACACACACACACACACACACACACACACACACACACACACACACACACACATACCAATACCCAAAAACCACTTTTTTGGACTTTGAAACGTAAAGAAATTTAGAAATTGGGGTACCTTAATTTTTTTCGGAAAGCAATACTTTCCTCACCTATATGGTAATAGGGCAAGGAAAGTAAAATATTGGAAATGAATATTTTTTTTTCAGCTATTGTTTGTAATCGGATCTGTGAGTTTGAACTGTGTTGTACAGTGATTTAGTTTTGTCTTGTTTTGTGTTTTACTGTGCTTGTGATTTATGTTGCATTTTGCTGTGTCAAGTTATTTAGTTGTTGCTGAAACCATTCTGCTGAAATAATTGAAAGAATTCGGTGAGGTAGGCCTATAACAAAACTGAAGCTTTTTTCATTTCATCAAATTATCCAGTTTCAATTTGTTTTATCTATTAGTATCTATTGTTTTCTTGAATTTGTATCTTATAGAACCAGATACAGAAACATACAATACCTCTTCCTAGAACTTGATACTTATAATTACATTCAATTTGGTTTCAACTCATTCTGGTACTAGGCCGATACACACTCACATCAAATTATTATTCTTCATTGGGTTCATAAAATGAATACATCATGAAAATGATAGGAAGAGAAAGAATAAGGTAACCATGTGCTATTCATTTATCTTTTGATCTAGATAAGGTTAATATTACCAAGTCAAATATTGAATCAATTTTTATATCATTTTCCGTTCACTCTTGGTAGCCTATTGATTCTTGCAATCTTATACGATAAACTAGCTCAATAAAAATCGTTCTATTATTCGTTTGAGAGGAATAAGAAATCAAAAAGGAAAATGTCAAAAAGTGTGGGTAGGAAGAAGAAAAAAATAAATTTCAACTTTGGAAAAGTGAAAGAGTGTCAAGATGATAAAGATAAAGAGCAACCTACAATAACCCCATTGAAGAAGCATTAAGAGTAATGATTCATCTGATGTGCGAGCAATGAACAAACAATCAATGAGCCACTTGAGAAATGAAAGTCTATCTTACAGAAAGAGAGAAAAGCTGAAAAAAATATTGAAAAGACGTCAGGTTAGAAATATTTTAGTTTTGAAAGAAGAAGAGGACATCAAAACCTTGATAAGAAAGAAACATTTGAAGGCAAAAAAGTAGAAGAAAAAGAAAGAAATTCTCTAAGAATTAGAAAGTTGCGACAAACTGACGATTTCAAAAGAGAAAGAGAATGAGAAGAAGAGAATCAGAAATAAGATTGTACGTGAAAACGAGAATTACAAGAAGAATGAGCAAAAGAATAATTCGGAAAGAATTAAAGAATCAGGACTATCTGAAGACTTTAGAAAGACAGAGAATGAAAGAACATTGTCAGGAACAAGGAACTAAGACATTCTGAAGAATATCGAGTGAAGGAGAACGAGAAGAACTCTAACAGAAACTGTAGATTTATAGAAACTGAAGAATTTAGAATGATAGAAAATGGTAAAAATATTATCATAAACTGTGAATTGAGAGATAATGAAGAATACAGAATAGGAGAAAATAATGAAAATATCATCAGAAATATGATTCTACGTGAAAACGAGGCTTACAAGATTAATGAACAAAAACAGAATTTGAAGAGAAATGAAGAATTGAGCCTGCTGAAGAATACAGACTGAGAGAGAATGATAAAAATATTATCCGAAATAAGATTCTTCGTAAAAGCGAGAACTACAAAAAAACGAACAAAAGAACAATTTTAAAAGAATTGAGTTGAGGGAAAATGAAGAATTTATTCAAACAAAAAGAAATTTTTCAAGATAGAATGAAGAAACAGAAAGAAGCAATATCATAATAAGATTTCGACATTCATATTACAATACACTGACACAGATTGGATCAGATTGTTCGAAATTCATTTTACAATTTTTAACTGGTGCCGGATTACGTTTGTTGTTGCTGTGAGGGATTATTCTTTGTTCACTCGGTTACAAAGTTTGACAAAAATTCAAACTTGGAAAGAAAATCAAGATAGCTTTTACGAAAAAAACAATTTTCCATCAGAATTTATTTGTAAAACTTGTAAAATTTATGTAAAAAAACGTCAAATTCCAAAAATGGCTACCAGCAATGGTTTGAAGTATGAAAATATCCCGGAATGTTTAAAAAATCTTTCATTTTTAGAAGAGCGTTTATGTAGTCCCTTTATTCCGCTCATGCAAATTCACCCTTTGAAAGCATTTGCAATCAATCCCCAATTAGGTTTAAAAGGGTCTGTTGTCAATATTCCAATTGATATAAACGAGTGCTTACATGTATTGCCAAGATCGTTTGACAATATGGCCACTTTGCAATTGCAACTGAAACGCCATTTATCACACAAAACATATTATACGTTTGAAACAATAAGACCAGCTATAGTTTGTGAAGCACTCAAATTTCTTATGAAAACTCCATTATATATTTGAAAAACGAGATTGATATAGATATGAATTACTTGAAGAGATATGAAAACCAGTATTCAGAAGAACAAAAGTTTATTTTGGATGAAAATGAAAGTTTACCACCACAAATCAAGTGTACAATGAACGAAATAAATCAGGAGGATTGTACTGAAGAAAATGACGATAAAAATAAAAACGATACAAGAATTGAAAGTGATGATGAATTCAGAGAAGAAATTCTTCTAATAGATAATAATGAGAACGTAGAAATTATTGCTCCAGGGCAAAATCAATCTCCGATTGCTTGGCATCTGGTTGATACTATTGACAAACTTTGCTTTCCGAAAATATTCTGTGGTCATCCATTTCAATTATCAAGGAACACCACTTGATTTGTGGTGGTAAACTTATCATGATCGAGCAAAATCTGAATGTCGGAGAGTTGACAGGCAATCAGGTATTCCTAGCCGAGTACTATTCATGGCAAAGAAGAAGATCGAGAAGCAAATGTATTGCTAATATAAACGTTTGCTTGAGAAAGACAAAGAAGAAAGTAGCTAATCTTGTTGCAAAGAATTTGCTGAATGTAATTTTTGTTAATAATTTGATCAATGTAGATAGTAGATACAGAGTTCTGAAAAATGTGCGATCTAGTCCTGCATTTTGGGAAAATAAGAAGAAAGATCTACTGGCAATGATAAGGCAATTGGAAAAACCAACCTTTTTTTTACTCTCTCGGCAGCTGAAAGTAGATGGCCTGAGCTGATATCATATCTTTCAAAAATTAATAACAACAAAAATTTGAGAGTGTCAGAAGCTTCACAATTGAGTGAATTTGAAAAATCAAAATTAATTCAGAACGATCCTGTCAGCTGTGCAAGATATTTTGATTTTAAAATTTCCAAATTCATGAAACTCATCAAACAGGAGAATTGTATATTTGATAACTACACAGTTGAAGATTCTTATCAGCAAGTTGAATATAAAATGAAAGGATCTCCACACAAACACCATGTTCCTGTGGTTGAAGAATGCCCCTGTGTATGATGCGTCAGACCCTGAAGCTGTGAGGGAATGTATTGACTTTGTGGAAAGTATATCACTTGTGAATATCAGGAGAATGATCCTTACATTGCCTTACAAAAGCATAAGCACACACATACTTGCAGAAAAGGCAAAAGAAGCAACAAAGTGTGCCGTTTCCATTTCCCTCTGCCAAGAACAATGATTCTCAAACTGCTTTCAAAGGAAGAAGAATCTGATTCAATCAAATCCATCAGTATCAATCGAGCAGTCTTAGTGAGCAGACATAGTTTTTTTAGTGAGAGTAGTTGAAATAGTGTATGCAATAGTTGAAGTGCTGAGTTCAGTGTTTTGATTGTTGTGCGTGAGTTCGGTGCCCTGCACTGAAGAAACAGTTCAGTGCAAAATTATCATATGATCCAGCTGAGGAATGTAAGGAATGTGAGGAATGTTGACTCCCAAAAGATGGCCGACCTTCCTCATGCCAGAGTTCGAAGAGGAGGAGGAAACAGATGATGTCACAACTATGACGAGTCAACTAACACCAGCTAAGAGTGTTGAACCAGCGTCAATGACTGTCAACATCAACAGTTCCCCAGAATCGTTTCTGGAAACGAACCAACTGAAAACTGCAATGGAGCAGTTTCTATACAATGCAAGGAAAGAAGTCACTTGCCAACAAAGTGAAGAGAGAGGAAGAATGAATAAGCTGGAAAAGGACTTGAAGAAAGCACGGTTGGAGATCAATCAGCTGAAAGAGATGTTTTCGTTAGCATCTTCAACGACATGGAAGCTCCAACCATCAGCTTCAAGTACAATGCAACCAGTATCTTCTAGAAATAACAATGAAAGTTATTCACCACCGAACTGGGAGGAAGAAGAGAGAATGGTAGCATCAGAGACTGCATGGATTCTCCCTAAACAAAAGAAGAGGAAAATCCGTGACTCACCAGAAACAATAAGGCCTGCAACTGAGTCTACAAGTATAAAACCGGAAGAAAAGTAAAACAAGCCACCACCAGTCATATTAAGAAATGTTCAAGAGTATTCTAAAATTGAAGAGGCATTGAAATCGAAAAATCTTAATTTCAGTGCCAACATGATGAACAACAACCAGCTGAAACTGAATGTTGAAAATGAAAAAGAATACAGAGATTTAACTAAGATGTTGAATGAAGCTAAATATGAATGGCACATGTACAAAAACAAACAAACTTGTCCAATTTGTGTCATGGCTAAAGAGCTTTATCCATCATGCGATCCAGAGAATATAAAGAACAATCTTCTAGGCAGAGGCTTTCAAATAATCAGTGCTGTCAACAAAATGAAAAAAGTGAAGAAGGATGGGAAAAAACACATTACCAGACTTCCAATGTTCATGCTAGGCCTAACATTCAAAAATACAGAAGATACAAAAACAATATATATGAAATTGATAGTTATTTGTATATCTAGAGTGAAAAGTACGACTTTTTCTCCCTGTGGGAAAAGTTCGAAGCCCGAGGTGAAGCCGAGGGCAACAATTTTCCTGAGGGAGAAAAAGTATTTTTCACTCATGATGTACATAACATTTTTCCTCCATCTACATATTTTTATAGAAATTGCGAATAAAATCATTTTAATAACTTACATATCATTGGTGACAATGTTTCCTAACAACATAACCTAAAATCTAAAACCTAAAAACCGGTCATCTGATTGGCACTGCCGATTGCACTATCTATCGGCCAAAGTTGTAACAATTATATCAGCTGGGTGTCTACCAAAAATGGCTGACTCCATCACGCAGTTCAGATTTGAATTGCAGATCAAAAATATTTGTTGGCTTGTATTTTGAATAGAATAAAATATTTTTAAAATTGTATAAATTTTTATCATCTACTAATATTGAGAATATAATATCATACAAACATATTATATTTAATGAGTTGATCAAATTTCTGGTTGTGGTATTGAATTAAGTTGACTCAATGACAGACACCTATTTATGCTTTCTCATCTGAGCTTAGACTTTCTAACCTATTACAATGTAAGTTTTTAAAATATAGATGCTTCCCATGTTATTTAAATGGAGTCACTTTTCCTCCCTAGGGAGTTTTTCTGTTTTTTCCTCCCGAGAGCGGAAAAGTGACACTTTAGTATCATGTTTCAGGGAGTAAAGTAAGTACTTTAGACAGTAGGTGGAGGAAAACATATTTGCTACATGAAAGTGAAAATTGAATCAATTAGAAGCAATAAAATGATTCTGCAGTGTAAAGGTTGTAAGCGATTTGGTTATACTCAGGCATACTGTCAACATGAACCTGTGTGTGTGAAGTGTGCTGGAAAATACTGGACTATTTTATGTACCAAGGCTAAAGAAACCCCAGCCCAATGTTTCAATTGTGCTGAGGCTCACCCAGCTAACTACAGAGGCTGTCTCATCGCTAAAGAACTTCAGAGAAGGAGAACTGAAAAAGACAACAAAGTTAAAAGAAGTAGCGAAGTACCACATACAACCCAACTAGGGATGTCAATCCCGGGATCCCGGTCCATTTTTGATACCTAACAATCCCGGGATTTTTCAGCGTCAATCCCGGGATTTTCGGGATTGTAAACCTGAAATTGTGAATCATATTTTTCCAAAAACAATTCAATATGGAATTTATTTACGGTAATGAATATGAGTTTTTATAACTAATTTATTGTTCTAAGTGTTTGACTAATTTATTCTACAGGCACAGCCTACAGTTGCATATTATACATAATATTGATTGTATACTGTAGCCTACTCTGTACTGGCTTAATAAAATTCGCATTATCAGTTCGCATAATTGGCAGAATGGTTGTTGATCGGTTGTTATGTCTCTACACTTTGTTTCTGTTCACACCATTGATATATATAGTTAGATGACTAAGCTATACCTTCAAGCGTTTGGAAGCATGATGCCTCCTTCATTTCTCGTCGCCATTGAATATCGGGCAAGAAGTCAGGCGCCCAGACAGACTTTTATGGGAAAACATCGACTTTCATTGCGTTATATCTTTCGACATACTTAATGGATTTCAATATAATTTTCTTTCAACTTTTCATCATTTCCATTACCATATGATACAATGATTTGTTCATTGAACTTTATTTTTAACTCGACCAAACATCTAATTTAGTGAACCTACCTCACTACAGATTTTGATCCATTCTATTAGCAAATGAATCTCATTTTTACAATATTTTCCTATTACCATGTATTTAGAATATGGAAAATAAAACATTTATTATAGATTGCTAATATTACCGTATATTTTATTAGATGGCAAATAAAAAATTAACTGTTATCACAATATTTAGTGAAACTGTTTCCATTCGTTTTGCAACTTAAGTATAGGTACCTAACTATACTCTTATACTCCTATATTCATAAGATAATAAATAACTACATATTATAAGAACGGGAAAAATAAAACAAAAATTATAGATTGCTAATATTACCATATATTTTATTAGATGGCAAATAATAATAAATTAACCATTATCACAATATTTCGTGAAACTGTTTCTCATTCATTTTGCAACTTAAGTATAGGTACCTAACTATACTCTATACTCCTATATTTAATATAAGATAATAAATAACTACATATTATAAGAACGGGAAAAATAAAACAATAGCAATGATGAAGGATTTATAGACAATTTTAGCAAATAATATTTTTTAATAATACAAATTTAGCATACAATATTTTCATAGTTCACAAAATATTACAATATAAGACAAATTAATGGAATGGAATATGGATACCTATATTGGATCTATGGAAATAAAATATTTATTATAATATTACCGAGACTTATATTTTATTACTTGGCAAATAATGATAATGAATCAACCTAAGCACAATATTCCTTGAAACGATCATTTGGCACTAGGCTTAGCCTTCATGAAACATGACCGATGAAAATATAAAAATACTTATGTATAAAAAGTAATATTTTCATCTGGCACATGCAGATTCGTACATCCATAAGCACTGCATGAAACTACCATACTTTGAATATTTTTTGTTGCTTCAATAAAAAAATATTATCATTTGAAAAAGGCTCTTTTTCTACACAGCGAATAAAAATACCCGACTTCTTGCTCGAAATTTCTGGTAGCTACACTAGCGCAGTGGCATCATAGCGGACTTCGCTCTTCTTAATCTTATTCTCTATATCAATGGTTTACACAGCACCACAATTACCAGTCTAGACGGCACAATATTTGCAATAGTGCTGATGGCATTTCCTTGAATTGCATTCCGAACTTTGAAAAGACTTCAGAAATCAGAAATAAAAAAGCACTTAACTATTCACTCTCTGTCTTATTATTTCTCTCCTCTTCTCTTTCTCTATCATAAGTAGAATATCTAGTTGAAGTAAATATTATAGTTGGCTCTACAAAATTTCATTTGGTACCGTAGTGTAGTGGTTCGCGTTGTTTGGTTGGTATGGCGTTACGGTCTTACAAAAAGTATTCTATTTTATTATTGATATTATTAATTCAAGTGATATTGATCCACTTTACAGTATTTGACGTAATTCAAGTGTGAGCTCTATCCCGTCCTGATGTAGGATAGAAATGCTTTTGTTCTACATAAAAAATACTCTGATGCAAAATCTTGCTTTCCTCAGTTCTCACTATCATCTGGGATACAGCAAATTTGAGGTAGGACATGAAATAAAACAGTTACTCCTAATCTTGAAAACATTTATAGAAATAGAATGTTCAATTTTAATAATATTCCCAAGTATTTTCTTTTTTATTTTAATAATAGCCTCTCCCTCTTTAATGGGCCCTTTTTCATCTCCACACACTGTTACTGAACATGTTATTCAGGAGGAACAATTGGTTAAAATACATTAAACTGATTTTTGCCAATCCCGGGATCAGTCCCGGGATCCCGGGATTGATATTGGATAATCCCGAAATTGGAAATTAGTCCCGGGATTGACATCCCTAAACCCAACAGAGAAACTTTACTTCAAAAAAGTACACTGGAGAAATATCCTATTCCCAAGTAACGAAGCCCACTCCAAGCCTACAACAGGAGAGTCAACCAAAACAACAACAACAACCAGTTGATTCCAATAAGGTTTTGCAGGAAATTTTAAACAGTTTAAATATTCTTTCTGGACGACTTGACAGCTTGGAAGGGAAGAGTAAAAGTATCGAGAAGAAAACTAGAAAATTAATATTGCAAGCCAACAAGATATTAGGATTGCTACCTGGAATGCCAATGGAATAAATAATATCAATAATAATAGAAAACAATAAATAGACATATTTCTAAAGACACGGAATATAGATGTTTGCCTCATCTCTGAAACCCATTCAACTGAGCAGACTCACTTCAAAATCAATGGATATAATGTTTACGAAACTATTCATCCTCAAAATCAAGCAAGAGGTGGCAGTGCTGTAATAGTGAAGGAGAGTATTAAACACTATGAAGACTTCATTATTCAAAGTGATGAAATACAGCTAACTGTAGTTGGATTAGAGTCCATCAACCAGAAAATACTTGTTGGAGCTGCATATTTTCCACCACGTCACAATTTAAAGAAAAATGATTACACAAATATTCTTCTTCAGCTTGGAGATAGATTCATAGTGGGTGGAGATTTTAATGCCAAGCATAAGGATTGGGGTTCAAGACTCACAACTACCAAAGGAAAAGAACTCAGAGAGGCTATCCAGGAGCTGGGCTGCGAATTCCATTCAACAGGGACACCTACTTATTGGCCAACAGATTTGAATAAAACTCCAGATCTTCCAGATTTCTTAATAACGAAGAGAATATCCAGTAGTTTTATTGACATTGAAGAGAGCTTTGATCTGGATTCGGATCTGTGGGCTGTGGTTCTTACAATTAGTGAACGAATAATAAAGAAAGAAGACAGACCAATGTTAGTCAACAGGACAACAGACTTGGAAGCTTTTAAAGTGGAGTTGGAGAATGAAATTCATATTCATTATGGAAAGCAACAAAAAGAATTAAGCGACCAATATTACAATCCCCTCCAATAAGAAAACCAGATGGGACTTGGGCTAGAAACAACAGAGAAAAAGCAGATATATTTGCTAATCATCTGGAAGAAATCTTTCAGTCAAACAACATTCAATCTGAAATTGATCCTGAAGAAAATATAATAGATTTTTTAGTTACAGAGATTCATCTAGTTTCTATAAATGAGGTTCAAGAAGAAATAAAACATAATCTGAATACCAAAAATACACCTGGATTTGATCTGATTACAGGTGGAATCATGAAGAAACTTTCAAGGAAAGGTATTGTCATGCTAACATATTTATTCAATGCATCACTTCAATTGCAGCATTTTCCTACAATTTGGAAGGCGGCAGAAGTCATTATGTTGCAAAAGCCTGTAAAATGTCCCCAGGAAGCAAAATCGTACCGCCCAATATCTCTTCTACCTGTAATTTCAATGCTTTTCGAGAAATTGCTAATGAAGAGATTGACTCCTATCATAAGTAGCAGGAATCTGATACCAGCCCATCAATTTGGTTTCAGGCAGAAGCACTCAACCCTGGACCAAGTACATAGAATCACCAATGTAATAGAGAATTCATTAGAGAAAAAATCTATATGCTCAGCAATCTTCCTTGATGTTGCACAGGCATTTGACAAAGTGTGGCATGAAGGACTGATCAGTAAACTTCATAAAATTCTTCCCACTTAACTTGTAGAACTTTAAAAATCATACATCACCAACAGATTATTCAGAGTAAAACAAGGTGACGACATCTCTGAATTGAAGGAAATAAGAGATGGAGTTACACAGGGTAGTGTTCTTGGACCAGTTCTTTATGTGCTGTACACAAGTGATCTTCTACTCACTTGATCAGCTACTTTTGCTGATGATACTGCAATACTGGCAGAAGGGGAAACAGTACAAGAAGCAGCCACAAAACTACAGAATGCTAACGACAAATTCAGTGACTAGACCAAAAAATGGAGAATTCGATTGAATGAGATGAAGTCCATTCATATTAACTTCACAAACAAAAATATCAATGATCCGATTCGAATAAATCTAAATGGGAATGTAGTACCACACAGCAATACAGCAAAATACCTTGGAATGACTCTTGACACCAAGTTGAAATGGAAAGAGCATATCAAGATGAAAAGGAGCGAGCTGGGACTCAAATATAGTAAAATTTATTGGCTGTTGGGCCGACAATCACATCTCTCATTGGACAACAAAATATTGATTTACAAACAAATTCTTAAACCTGTCTGGATGTATGGAATTCAGCTATGGGGCTGCTCTAGAACATCTAACATCAATCAGATTCAAACATTCCAAAACAAAGTACTGCAGAACATGGTGAATGCGCCCTGGTACATGAGGAACAGCAATTTGCACCGAGATCTGCACATCCCGTATGTGACCAGTGAAATAAGATGATTGGCAGCCCATCATGAGTCACGTCTTCGTCAATACGACAACACCGAAGTCATCCAACTACTAGACAACACTGAACTCACAAGGAGGTTGAAGAGAACGAAGCCCTTCGAGTTGGTATAGTGCTAGTGAAGTGAAAAAAGTATAAATTAAATAAATGTGTAGCGAAAGAATTTAAAGTAGAGAAATTATAGATTAGAACAGTAGGCTTCACTGGAAGACTCTGGTAATAAAAATCAATATGTTAGGATAAGAAATAAGAGAACAAAATTAATGGTTAGTCCTAGTGACTAGTTTTAATAGAAATGATACAAACAATCAAATCCATCTTTACAAAAATTGATAAACTGATGAACTATTTTTAAAAAAAAACAGGAGATAATGTCATTTGAAGAAGTTATGAATAAACTAGAAATAAACGAAAAATGGACATAACCAAAAATGGACATAATCAAACATGGACATTCAGTTTCTTCTTGAAGAGTTTGGCTTAGCATCATACATTATTAATTATGTTAGTAAAGCAGAGGCAGGGATATCAAAATTATTGAGGAATGAAGCAAAAGAAATGGAAGAAGGCAATATTGGATTGAGAGAACACTTTCGAAAAATCTCAAACGTGTTACTGAATTGCCACTTGATGTCGGCTCAGGAGGCAAGCTATGTGATCCTGTCTTTACCTGTTTCAAAAAGTAGCAGGAGAGTCATCTTCATAAACACAAGTCCGCGGTGTGAGCGAGTATTAATGCTAAAGAGTAAAACTTTACTTGAAAAATTATCACCGGATTCAGAAGACGTATTTATGGATGTTCTGGTAGAGAAATACATGAAACGACCTGAATCATTAGAAAACATTTGTTTGGCTGAGTATGTTGCATGTTTTCATACAAAATCAAGTAGAGATGTGGAAAACGAAAACGATGATCAATGTGAGGAGACCACAATGATTGGAAAAAGAAATTGACCCACTGTTATTAGATATTGGAGGTATAAGGTACCGGTAAACCTAGAACCTGAAAATTACTATAGAGAGCAGGTTCTACTTCTTTTACCTTTCCGGAATGAGAAGTGTGAGATTGAGGAAAGAGATTGTCAGCAACAGTATTTACAGCATTTGGAAACAATAGGAATCAATAAGAGGAAATTCAACATTGTTTCTGATAATCTAATAGAAGAGGCAATGGAAATACTTCAAAATAATGATGGTATGAGTTCAGAGAAGAAGACCAATGCTCTGAACCTGTTAGGGTACAGGGTGAAGTAGAGGGGGATAAAAACAACAACAGATTCAGCATCCCAAAATGTATAAATGTCGAGGAACTGAAAAAATGCTAAAATCGTTGAACAATGAGCAATATAAAATTGTAAACATATTTCGGATTGTATCAAAAGAGAGGAATTGCCATGTGAGATTTTTTAAGTGGTTCAGCTGGAGTTGACAATAGCACTGTCATAAGAGCAATTTATCAATTAATCACTCACTATTTTGATGAACTGCCAGGTTCAAATAAAGATAGAATTGTTTTATTGTGTGTGCCCTCTGGAAAAGCAGCATTTCAAAGCAATGGAGTCACACTGCACACTGCATTCGCTCTTCCAGTGACTCAGTTTTCTGGAAACATGCTGCAATTCTCAAGCGATGTAGCCAACTCCCTCTGACAAAAATTAATCCACATGAAGCTACTCATCATTGATGGAATCTCAACTTCTGTGCAGAGTTGACTCTCGGCTGCGGCAGATAATGGGCTGTAACCAGCCTTTTGGTGGAGTGCCGGTATTGGTTGTGGGTGACCTGCATCATCAGCTACCACTGGTCATGGATTCGCCTGTTTACAAATTTCCATCGATGAATCAGCTGGAAAAAATAGTAGATCGCAATCCCCTATGGGATAAATTCTCATTTTATGAACTCAAGCAGGTGATGTGGCAAAAGGATGACATTGCATTCATCAATGTGTTCAATAACATTGCAGTTGGACAGGTCAACACTCAGGATGAAGATCTGATAATTACAAGGAGAGTCGCAATTAATAAAGTGTCAGACAATGTGATTAGACTCTTCTCAAAAAATGCAGATGATGATGAGCATAATGTCAAGAAAATTGAAGAATCACCTGGTGAAACTTACATCTCTCATGCTGAGGATAATGTGCAAGGCAAAGTTTCCAACGAAGCAAAGATCCGAATTTTAAACTCTATAAGAAAGAAGAAACCCACAGAGTTGAATGGCTTAAGTCATGAGATTCAACTTAAAGTTGATCTCAAATACATGGTGACAGCAAACATAGATGTGGAAGATGGATTGGTGAATGGAGCCTGTGGAACACTTGAAAAAAATATTTTTAGGCCCAATTCCAAAATTCCTTTGATAGTGTTCATAGATTTCAATGAAGATAGAGTTGGCTCCAAAGCTAGACTCCGACAAAAGAGCTTCGTGATCGATCAGGAAGTAAAATCAACTTTAACTCCTATAGATAGGTCAAGACAGATTTTAAACATTTCAAATAAATTGGAACAACAAATTGTGAGAAATCAATTCCCTCTAATAAGTGCCGAGGCCATTACAATACATAAAAGTCAAGGCCAGACTTATAATGAAATTTGCCTTGATTTTACAAAATTAAAGCAAATAACAAAATTGATTCTTTATGTTGCTTCAAGTGGAGTGAAGACTCCTTCTGGTCTCTACATTATTGGGGAATTCAAAAAACTAAAATTGCCTAAGAAAGAAGAGCAAGCACTGATAGAGTTGAACACATTGAGAAAAAATAAAATTTCTCTCTGAAGATATCAAAATTGAAAACTCTGAATCTAAAATCACAGAGATTAATTTGACTAAAATTGAAGAAAAGAAATTACTAATAGGCCTATCCACAAAATTCTATCACCCAATTATTACCTTCAAGATGATGATATTCAAAATTTTCATGATATTGTATCAGAAAATACTGAATATCATCCACAGTCAACTCTACTGGTTCAAATTCCTGAGCTGATAGAGTCAAGAAGAAATGCCAAGAATCTGCAGTTATTGTACCATCGACTGGGCAGCAGTAATGACTTCTCTTCGATTGGCCATTGGATTTGTTCATATTTTGATGGTAAAATAAGTCACATTTATGACAGTATGAACTCAAAACATCTCCATTATGATAGTTCAATTTATTTGAATGAATTTTACGGAGATGTTCCCATTCATTTCCATCGAGTTCAACAACAAACGAATGGATATTCTGAGTAGATTTTTACCCACATCTTCTCCTACTAGAATTCCCAGTGTCACTATGTGCCGACTAGACTCAGTCAGTGTCTGGGGTGGGCCGCAGCAGGGGACGGGAGGCTTGGTGTGGTGTCCATCAACCACCCTTGTTCAATTCAGGGGTTAGAACAGGGTCTTGAGTAATTGTTGAAATGATTCCCTCTCTTAGGAAAGAGGGGCTGTGCTTTTGCACTGCCTAACAGGGTTGGGCGGGAAGTGATAGGAGTAGGAACGGTCTGGTGTCTTCCATCAGTATGGTCTCTGGTACGGGAGAAGCAATCCCGATTATCACTGGATGTCCTCTTGCTATTCCCGATGGAATTAGCAAGGTAGAAGAGCCTACTAAGGGAAGGGGGGAAGGAATGGGAAGGAAGGGGGGGATGGGGATGAGAAAGGTATGCAATGGACATATGTCCCCAAGCACCAGGTACATGCTGTCGCATCTCTGATGGTCATGAGATACCATACATTCATCTGGGCACCAGGTTGGGTCCTCACCAACCGGTGACAATGCAGCGGCATCGTCAAAGAGAAAAGCAGTAGGATATCTGGCCTTGTTCTGGGCTCGATCCTATTGGAGTGGAACTGCTGAGTTGCGCTGTGCTCCCGCACTGCATAGGTATGCCATGCTTTCACACTGCTTGGGTGCACCGTGTTTCCACACTGCTTAGGTGCGCCGTGCTTCTGCACTGCTAGGTGCGGGGATTTTCGCCCTGCTAGGGATTGCCGTGCTTTTGCACTGCATGGGAATGCCATGCTCTTGCACTTGTGACATTATATTTGGCATCGCATGTGCCCTGCTTGGCCGCAGTTGGTAGAGCAAAGATTTTTGATAAATTTTATATTTTTGTGACTCCCGAAAGAAAAATACCACCAGTTTCTTACCAGCCCTTCTAGGAGCTCAAATAATTCTCTGCTTTCGATGGCTGCAAACGTCGGCTGCTTTAACAGTTCACAGTTCTTATGACTGATTCAGTTGACTCCACAAATATAGATGCAGGAGAGGTAGATAGATATAAGAGCTCTGATTTTTGTACTAGACAATATGGTATCGTCACCAATGCCACTTGCCACCATCTGACAAAGGGGTCAGCAGTGTAAGATGATACCGAGCGGAATCAAAGGCAATACTCTATCAGATTACCTTATCGATAATGAAAAGTCATGCAAGATGGGGTTCAGGCAACGTAGATTATAAAGCATGTAATTCTCTTTAATTTGAGACTAATTGCAAGTTTCTATCATGTATCTTACTTGATTTAGAGACACTTGAATAACAGTGAAATCGCAGAAAAAACGAGTGAATGAAAATAATCATTTTTTCAATCGGTTGTAACTTTTGAACGGTATTAGAATCAGAAAAACTATTTATGATAGCGAAAAGAGGAGAAAATTCTCTACAAAATTGATCACTTTTTGGATTTTTTATCTGAAGTATTTCACAAGATACGCAACTTTAAATATGCGAGACTGTGAAAATGATTAATGTATCACTAATTTTTCGCATATTCAAAGTGGCATATCTTGTAGAATACTTCAGATAAAAAATCCAAATAGTAGTCAAGGTTGTAGAGAATTACCTCCTCTTTTCGCTCCTATAAATCGTTTTTCTGTTTCTAATACTGTACAAAAGTTACAACCGATTGAAAAAATGATTATTTTCATTTTCTCATTTTTTCTAGGATTTCACTGTTATTCAAGAGTCTCTAAATCAAGTAAGATACATGATAGAAACTTGCAATTAGTCTCAAATGAAAGAGAATCACATGCTCTATAAGCTACGTTGCCTTAACCCCATCTTGCATGACTTTTCATTATCGAAAAACTTTCGAGACTGTGAAAATGAGGAAAATATCGCAAATTTCTTGATTTTTTGAAACAAACGTATCTTACTTCAAGATTTTTTTACAAATTTCATTCACCTTACATGAAAGAGGAGATTCTGTTCTCCAAATCAAGACCAAGTTACATTTTTTGTCATTTTGGGCTACCGAGATACACAGTTTTGAATATAGAAATTGGGCATTTTTCTGTGTATTTAAATATGGGCTAAAATACACTAGAAGAGGATTTTTTTATTTTTTCATCAAATTTAAGTTATGATACATGATTTTGAACCGCCTTAAAGAGCTGAGAAGAATGAGCTGTAGAACAATAGGAGTCAAAAGTCAAAGTTAATAGGAGTTAAAGTTTAGTTATCTAATGGGTGATTCTCATAGAAAATAACCCTCTTCTGATGATTTCAGCCGAAATATGTTTTTTTTTTGTTAGGAAGGCCTTGAAAAGGTATTATAATGGAAAATTTGTATTTTTACTGAATGAATTGTTTTCTATTTTTGGGTATCCCCCCCTCCTCCTCTACTAAATTTGAAAATTCCTAAGTAATCCTGTTCAGAATTAATTGCTCTTTCACGTGATGTGTGGTTTTCCATCATTACTAGTGAAATATCCAAGTTGTATAGGGTGAAAGTGGTGAGTTTGCATAATTTTGAAAAACCCTTAAAAAATACCCCTTTTTTGAAAATTCATAGCTCTGGAACCAAGAACGGTAGAGTCCTGCGCGACCACCCAATTTATTGGAGATTCTATTTTCTTCAATTTTGTCAAGAATGATTTTTCTTGAGAAACACAAGGTTTTCTAGATTGAATGAGAAATTTGAAAAAAAGTCCGAAATTTTGTGGGTTTTTGGGGGTTTTGGGGGTGAAACCGCCCTCTGGCGTGTCAGCAAATTTCGGATTCGAATTCAGCGCCCCAAAATACATATAGAACCGTCGAGAAAAATTCTTTTGGGGCTGTTTCCTGGAAAACTACCATTTGAATGGACTAAATGGATAAATTCTCTGTGTGGGTCTATGGTGTCCGTGGATCAGCTTTGATCTCCTGTTGTTAATGCCAAGTGCAAGTATTCACAACAGGCTAACCTCTTACCTGAATGGAGAGGTGCCAATCAAGAGGGGCATGCAGGTCCCGGCTGGCGCAAATATTAGACCTTATTGCACTTCAATAATTTTCTGATTTTCCGATGGAAAAAAAATTAAGAAACTAAAAAATTATATGTGAGTAGGGATACCTTGTCATGTCATTATAGCCAGTCCACGATGATAGGAGTTAATACTTTTATAAAGTAGTTAACATAGGTTACAGTCAGTCTGAATTTTCACAAGAAAAAAGTTCCACTGATGATATGTTATTTCCTGTTCACTGTTTATCATGTTTCTATTATAGTCCAGGCAATTCATAGGTACTGAATTTGAACGTTCATGAAAATTTCACAGTTGATATTATAATAATGTACCTACGAGTTGTAAGCCATTCCTTATAGAGTATAATGGGAATTTTCATAATGGCAAGGAAAGTTGTGTGAGTGCGCCACACCAGATTTTCACTGAGCTAATATTGGCATATGAAGGAGGCTCCTTTTTCTTTTTATATTATCCTTGAAATGCAAAATTTCCAAAAACATTGTATATACGTCAATGTGCAATTAAGAAAGGAACATACCTGTCAAATTTCATGAGAATCTATTACCGCGTTTCACCGTAAATGTGCAACATATAAACATTTAAACATTAAGTGAAATGCCAAACCGTCGACTTGAATCTTGGACCTCACTTCGCTCGGTCAATGACATACAACTACTTCACACAACCATGTGGTAAGCAGTTATGCTATGTCCGTCATCCACAAATCATTTGTCCTGAGTAGACAGAGCGAGCCCAAAATGACTGCTTTCTGCATCTGCCCTAACAGTGAAATGGCAGTTATTGGGTTCCGACATAGCCTCCTCTAATACAAGGCCGCGGCCAGAGAGAATTGGCAACGTCGCAGCTCCAGCTTACTCAGTCAAGGCTAAAGCACATAGAAGCATACAGTTTGCATTGCACATCCTTGCAAATCGGTCATCTTTGACAGTTATTTGGTCATTATTGTAAGTATTGTTATATGTAATTGAGTAAGTGAAATGCCTAATAAGTGTGTTGCACTGGGATGTACCAGCAATTACGAATCTGCCATGCAAAAGGGGGGTGACGTGCAGAAATTTAGATTCCCAAAAGAGGAAAAACTTCTTAGTGAGTGGATACGCCATTCCTCGCTCAAATTGGAATCCTCCTCAAAGAGCTTATGTTTGTATTAAACATCTCCATAAGACGGATTTAGTGTGGAGTGAAAAATTTAAAAACAGTGATGGTGATGATGAGTCTCGTGGCAGGTTGGGTTGTAAAGCCAACCTAACTTGAGTAGACTGATTGGTGTGGGAAGCAGAATTTGATAAGAGAACTAAAACTTGTCTTGTTCTTACACCACAGACCCAACAAAGTGCCAAATTGAAATTATGACTGTTAATTAAATCGTAATTGACTCTGGAGGCTAGAATGTTTGAAAAGAATTGTAATTGTAAACCTGAAAATGTGATACCTAGTTATAAAATTGATACTTGTGATAATGATTTTTCTAAATAAAGACAAAGTTGTACAGAAACAATGACTGATTTTATTTTGCCTTTTCGTCATAGGCTAGAATAGTTCACAAACGAACAAAGAGTTTTACTGATGATGGAGATATAAAAAGGCTAATACAACAATAATTGCAGAATATTCAAAAGTGTCAATAAGTCAATGGATATTACAAAACATTTGTGAGAATTTGAATATAAGGATGTAAGAATACAATAATGACTATAGATATAGTTTTCAATGTAAATTAATATGTAATTTCAATATAGACAGATGTAAACTTGATAATTTTGGTTTATTTTTACCTCTGTGTAAAATGGGCCAAAGAATAAGTCTAAGAATATTGAAAGTGACAAAAACTCATCTGATAAACAATCATCGCAAGTCAGGCCATCTAACTTGTTCCCGGGAGGGCGCATGAGACTCACACCAGTGACTCAGACCTGGACAGGTGGCAGGGCACCTTGGATGTAATGAGAAGGGAATCGACTGGCCCTATCATTCCAATAAACTGTCTAGAAGATATAGTAAAAAATAGAGGTAGCCTGGGATTACTAGATCTTTTCTTGTCTTTATCATGTAGCCTTATTCTCAGATGTGAAAAATTATTGAACTTTATTATGTTTGCGAAAAAGTTAAAGAATTTAGTTATTAATATTTATTCAAATTTCTTCTACTTCTATTATGGGGGATAATCATTATATTAATTCGTTTCTAAATCTATGTGAAGTAAATATGGATAATCTGATTATTGTTCATCAAAATATACGTAGTATGCGAGAGAACTTCCAATCTTTCATGAGTGAGTTTCTTGATGAGAATGTTCGTCCGCATATTTTTATTTTCTCAGAAGTATGGATAAAGGAACATGAAATTGATTTTTATAAATTGGATGGTTATAATGCTTACTATAAATGTAATGAAAATCACAGGGCAGGCGGAGTAATTGTTTTCATTACCAATAAATTCAAAAGTGAGTTAACTCAAGCAGATACAAGTACATTTGATGTGTTAAATATTAGTGTAGAATTAACTCCTAGGATTAAGTTTGCTCTGTTAGCTGTATATAGATTACAATCTTATAGTGTCACTGCTTTCACAAATGAATTACAAACATTCATGGAAAATACAAACGATAAAAATTTAATTATTTGTGGAGATCTGAATATATGTGTTAAGGAAGTAACTCGTGAAAATTATGAATATTTAATACTTATGGCTAGTTTTGGTCTTGAACAGCTGATAAATGCACCAACCAGAGTTAATAGAATGAGCTCCTCATCAATTGATCACGTTTTCTATAGAACTCGAGATAACATGACATGTTCTGCTGGTATCGTTAAGATTGATGTGACCGACCATTACCTAATTTACTGTCTCCTGGATATAGGTGACATAATAAATCCTAGCTCCCAAAACTCTTCTAGCCTAGTCAATTCTATTTCTAAATTTAGCTATGAAATTTTTTATGAACATGTGAAATGTATTGATTGGATTGATGTGTATGATACTAATGATGTGGATGTTGCTTATCAATTATTTCTCAACAAATTAATAACGGCTGCAGGAAGATCAAAGGTAGAGGCTCCCAAAAAATGCAGTTATAAACCACTACAACCGTGGATAACATATAATTTGTATCGACGCATAACTAAACGAAATCAACTATATAAAAAGACAATAAAGCATCCAAATAATAATGACCTTCTTAGTTACTATAAAGCTTACAAATCAAGTCTGGCTACAAATTTAAAGTTTACGAAAAATTCTTACTATTATTCTTTATTTGAGAATAAAGCAAATGACACAGCTGCACAATGGAAGTTAATAAATGATTTAACCGGTTGCCAGAAAAATAAAAATAAAGATATTGTTTTAGCCGAAGAAAATAATGTTGTATCAGATCCTTGTATAGTTGCTGATAAATTTAATAATTATTTTGTGAATATAGTAGATAAATTGAAAAATAATTCCGCTAACTGTATAACAGAACGAAATGAATATAAAAATTGGTTTCCAGAAGGAAATTATTTAAATTCTTTTTTTTAAACCCTGTTTGTACAGATGAAATAGTTAGAGTTCTGAAAAGTTTTGATGATTGTAAGTCGTCTGGAATTGATGGAATTTCGGTGAAAGCAATAAAATTGGTCAGCGTATTAATAGCTCCCGTTTTAGCATATATAATAAATCTTAGTTTTGAGTTTGGTGTTGTCCCTGAACAATTAAAACAGGCAGTGGTCGTCCCGATATTTAAGAGGGGAGATAGCAAACAAATGGGTAATTATAGGCCAATATCTTTATTGCCTATTTTTGCTAAACTCATTGAAAAAATTTACAAAAGCAGACTGATTTTGTATTATAAGTTCACTTCTTATTTTAGTTCTAACCAATATGGCTTTTTGGAAGGTAAGAGCACTGAAGACGCGCTTTTGGCGGTTTGCAATGCATTACATGAGGGAACTAATACTAGCAATGGTGTTGCTGGATTTTTATAGATATTTATAGATATTTGTAAGGCATTTGACTGTGTGTCTCACGAGATAATTCTGAATAAGTTGTGGTTATCAGGAGTGAGAGGTGTCACACATAAATGGTTCCAGAGTTACTTATCAAACAGGAGTCAGAGGGTTAGAATAGCTGATAAAATAAATGAGCCTTTGGTTTTATCTTGTGGAGTCCCACAAGGCTCTGTTCTGGGTTCTATTCTTTTTTTGGTATATGTGAACGACCTCTGTAATGGAAAATTCATTGGAAAACTAACAGCATTTGCGGACGATATTGCCCTGACATATAACTTGCCCAGAGAGATTGACATTAGTCAGTGCATGTGCGATGATCTGATAAAATTGAAGTATTGGTTTGAATTAAATGACATGACTATCAGCAACAAAACAAAATTCATATCGTTCAATTCGAGAGGGGGTGATCAGGCAATTCTTGATATATTATATAAGTGTAATGAATGCGTAGCCTCACCCATTCAGCAGTCATGTAACAGGTGCATGCAAATTGAACAGTGTGATTCTATTAAGTATCTTGGTGTTGTTATTGATAAAAATTTGAATTGGAAAGAACATATTAAAAAAATAAAAGGTGAACTAATATCTACCCTGAGAAAATTCTATTTTCTACGCTATATGTGCCCAATTAACGTCTTAAGAATGCTGTATTTTTCTCTGGTGGAGTCCAGACTTCAATACGGGCTGGTATGCTGGGGAGGTACCTATATAACTACAGTGAAACCGTTAATAATATCACAGAAAAAGCTTTTAAGAGTGATAATGCATAAAGGGAGAAGATTTCCATCTCAAACACTATTCTTGACTTTGAAAATTATGCCATTGAGACATTTATATGTTTTTAGAGTTCTCCGAATATTTTATATGAGAAGTGGTAATATTGGTGTGGAAGCGAATATCTATAGCCAATCCCTGAGAACAACGAACCGATTTAAAGTACCAAGACCTTACAAGGAGTCCTTCCATAGATCTTTTCCATATTTGGCACCAAAACTGTTCAATTTGTTACCACCTTATTGTCTTTTATCCCACTCATTATACATATTGCAGAGAAAAGTGAAAGAGTGGCTTCAATCATTGAATAGTGTGGAGGTTATGCTTTGTTAGAAAAATATTATTATGATTATTATTTTACTATTAAAATATTTTACAAACAAAATAGTGCCCGCCAATAGAACCTTTTTTTTTTACTTCCAAAAAATGTAAAAAATAATAATGTATGGCTGCCCCAATACAGGTTTTTTAAAAACAACCTCAGGAGCAGCCTATTCCACATAACCAGGATGGTATATTATCTTATTAAAAATGTCTTACTATGTTTTATTATTACTTATAATTTTGTAGTTTCTATATATTTTTTGAAATAGTATGGTCTAAGTTATTATGTAGAGATGTAATTTGTATTTTGAACATGTATTTTGTATTGTTTGAATTATGTGGAAATAAACTTATTTATATTTATTTATTTATTTATAATAAGTGAGAGAAAAGGAGACCAATGAGGAGGACACCAAAGACAGATGAAGCAGAACTCCAATGACCGATGAGACGAGCTCCATCAACCAAAGAGAAGAGTGCCAAAGACCGATGAATGACCTCAGAGCAGATAGACAGGATCCAGGGTGGACCAACACAAAAATTTGTAATTGTTGGCTGGAATGGCAGGGTGCCAGAGTTCAGAACATATGCAAAAAATGAGATAGTGGCTGCAGTTGGCACACACTAGAATTGTCCATAATGATGGTGGAAACAATTTGAATTGATTGATACAGTTCATTTGACACAGTTGAAACAATTTAATACAGAAAGTTCTGAGCACATTTGAGAAACCAGATCACTGGATGCACACAGAGATTGCACACGGGCGAGAACAGAGTTCATGAAAGTTGAGTTTGGCAGCAAGGCTACTTTTCTGATTGGTTGAGAACTGGACTGGGTTAGTACACCCACAAGATCTAGAATCTTGGAAATAGTGCAGTGGTGGATCTTCAATCCTGATGCTGAGAGCGGCGGACACGGTGTTCTGATGCAGAGAGGTAGTCAAATGACAAGCAATATTGTGGCCTACAAGTAGTGACTAGCAACTGAACCAATCAGACAAAGTGCCAAGAGAGAAAAAATTGAACTTACATTTACATACTCACAAATAAAATTTTTGAGTGTTCATAATAATTTATGACGGCAGAAAACATTTGAATTTTGATGATAGAATTTGTGGAAAATCAGTTTTGCATTTTTGAAATTGAACATGAGGTGACACAGCGCTATTGGGTTAGCTTTTGGAATGATGAAGATATTTTGATGAGAAAAAATCCCATGAAGAAACTTAATTGCACAGTGTTCTGAACAAAGCTCAGGCTAGAGCTACAAGAGGACTGTAATTTACTATTTATATAATCAAATACAAACAAGGGGCAAAATTTAATCTTCAATTTGAGCCAGGTTATTTGTACAGTTAAACTCTGCATTAATGAACAATAAAAAAGAGCAAAAACTCACCTGATTTAATCCAATTTTGTCTACTTGCCCTTCAAAGCCTTTATTAGGTGTTTTGGTCAGGTTCAGGGTGGGATGAAAATCTGGGAATAAGACAGGTCTGGCTTCCGGGCTGTCTTTTCGTTGATTCTGTGTTCAACTTGCAGGCTATGTACTGTGTTTTGAACAAAGCTCAAACTGGATTCTTAATAAATTCAAATCCGATTCAAATTAATTCAATTTAACACTATTTATGCTGTTATACTCATAATTCACACACACAACACTCAAACAATCATTTACAAGAAATTTCCGATCGAAATTACATGCCAAAAATACAAACTCGGTCTTCACAACAACGGGGACAAGACAAGACAAGAACGACTGAGCTAGGACGACTCACAAAAAACATCCAGAATGCCAAGCAAGCAGGACGGTTTGCGCGTGCGCAAACACAAGCCTGCTATTCGCAGAACCAGTCTGGCATTTTGGCGCTACAGTTCGAAATCTCTGGCCAAACCATACCCCCGCCTCTGAAAAACTATTTTTCAGCCAAGTTACAAAGACTGAAAAAACCACAGAAAGGAAAAAATCCAGACATGCCAAAAAGAACAAAAAACACCAACACCAAAAAACAACACAAAGAAAAAATGCAACAAGCACAACAACTATTAAGTTGGGAGGGGATATAATTTCATTATTACTAGGTCGAATATGGAAACAATGATTACACTTAAAGACACAAATACAAATAATAGAGCGAGCAGACAGTATCCAGAATTTCTGTCTGATCAAGGACAACAATAACGAAGGTCCAGCATGGCAGTTCTTCTTGTGATGATAATCAATCAACATCGATACAAAAGCGTCGGATTTGCTAAGATCATCTGATGACAAGTCTCAAATTCCAGTCCAGCATGAGACAAACGACCACCGACACAAATCACACCTTTATCAATGAATGGAGACAGGCGACGTAGGCGCATAGAACAATCTTCTCCCTTCTCCAATTGCACAAATTCAGATGAAAAATGTATCTTCTGTACCACTTTACATAGATACCTCTCAGCAACATCAAAATCTGATTCTTCTGATTGGGGTAAGATTCGTAAGAATTTGAGAACAAGAATTACAATTCTCAAAAGACGACCATAATCCGAACAACGACCAATCAATGAATATACTGCATTGCTGTTACAATCAGGAGATTTTGTGACTGTTAACACTGACGGTTTTTTCGCCTCCGGTGGATCCACTATCTCTTCCATTTGAGTTCAAACGGGCCAATCGCATTCGTCCTCTGCTATCCATGATGGACCTGAGAGCCACAATGGAAAGTTCACAAGCTCAACTGGTGATAAACCTCTAGACAAACAGTCAGCGGGATTTTCAATTCTGGCAACATGCATCCACTCCTGTATACAAGAATCCTGTATTTTTGCGACGTGATTACCAACAAAAGTTTGCCATTTCGCAGATGGAGCATTAATCCAACACAAGGTGACTGTAGAATCAGAGAGTGTGACAATACGAGACACATGACAACGTTCACTAATAATAGTGACTACTGAATTCATGAGTTCTGCCAACAAGAGTGCCACACACAACTCCAAACGAGGTATTGAAACAACTTTAGATGGTGCTACCTTGGACTTTGAACACAATAATACAACTCTTGGCTCCTCGCTCTCCTTCTGCGACTTCACATAGATAACTGCACCATAACCAGACAATGATGCGTCACAAAAACCAATCAAACTGATGTGAGAATCCTGAAACAAACCAACGTGACGTGGAACAGCAAATTTCAACAATAGAGGCAACTCTTTTTGACAATTCTCCCAAAGAGTGCAGATAGACTCAGGCGGCTTCTCGTCCCAATCCACTCCTAATTTCCACAGTTTCTGGACAAGACATTTTAGAAATAATGTAAACGGTGACAAGAGACCAAGTGGATCATAGATACGAGCCATCACTGACAGAATAGAACGCTTAGTAGTGACGACCTCACCACTCTTGACTGAAAACTGAAACAGATCAGTACTAGGTTGCCAATTCAATCCCAAGATAGCCAAGGAGTTGTCTGCTTCGAAATCCTTGTACGAAAACGATTTCTCCTCCTCCGAGAATTTCTCCAACATTGATGGTGAATTTGAAGTCCACTTTGTGAGCGAGAAACCTCCTCCCTCAAACAGCTGCTTGGACTGACAATACAGCTCCGCGGCCTCTGACTCTGTGGCGACAGATGTGACTAAGTCATCCATGAACATGTCTCTTGGTATTCTCGCCTTGGCTGCTGGAAAACGATTTCCATCCTCCTCTACAAGCTGGTGGACGGTGCGATGCGCCAAATATGGAGAGCTTGAAACACCAAAAACAACACAATTGAGCTGATAAATTTCGATCGGATCCTCCGGCGAAAATCTCCACAATACACGCTGATAACGACGGCAGGAATCCTCCACTAATATCTGTCGATACATTTGTTTAATGTCGGCAGTTAGTGCGATTGGGAACAAACGAAAATTAACTAACAAAACAAAAATGTCAGTCTGCAATTTGGGACCAGCATGAAGAACCTGGTTCAATGACAAACCCGATGATGTTCTGGAACCAGCATCAAATACAATTCGGATGGGCGTGGTAGTGCTGCTTGCTTTCATGATGGCGTGATGCGGTATGTAGTAACCACCTCGGTCTGTCTGATCTTCTACAAACGACATGTGACCCTGACGTAGGTAATCGATCAATATTTCATGATATGAAATACGAATATTGCTGTCAAGCTCTAGTCGTCTCTCCAAAGTCAGCAGTCTGCGTTCGGCGACAGCATACAAATCTCCCAAGCTGCTGGGCGGCTCTGCAAATGACAAGGCAACAACAAAACGACCAGAATTCACACGATGTACAGACTTCCGAAAATTTACCTCACACTCCAACTCTTCCGGTTTCAGTTGACAGCTTGGTGCAGGGCACGATTCCAACTCCCAAAAACGTTCCACAAAACTATCCAACGATGGACTACTAACGAATGGACTACAGATGGCTGTAAAACAATTTGACACATTCTTTGTTGAAGTGAGAATCGGCGCTCTCCCCATCAGAATGTGACCAAAGACACTATTAACAGTCATCAATTCATGCGATTCACCTATACTAGGACTCCCATGTAGCAAGTGAGGAACTAACTCCGCACCAATGATGCCATCTATTCTACTAGGAAGGTAGAATTTGTCGTCAGCCAGTGTGAGATTTTCAAGATGATGAAGTTTGGATCTGTCGATTTCACAAGAAGGCAACTTGTCGATGATTTTATCTACCACTGTGGCATCCATCGAAAACTTGATGGTAGGATCCAACTTCGACTGAATCGACACACAAGTACGACCTCGAACTTCACTAGTACCACCACCGAATCCATGAACAACGGTTTTCATGGGCTGGAATGGTAGTCTCAAACGCCGACACAATTTGGCTGTAACAAAATGACACTGACTCCCGGTGTCAATCAACATCACAAAGCTGATCATTACAATCTCAAACATGTGCAGTGACGGTCGACAACACAACGGTCGAATTTTCTACATCGTTGGATGTAGAACAACAACTAATAGGTGATGTGCCACCTGCCTTAGAGTTTGACGAGGACGCAACACCTTCATTGGAACTTGATCTGGAAAAGTGCAATAAAGAATGATGAGATTCTCGACATTGAGTTTTACTACGAGCACACTGAGTTTTACTACGACAATCTCTACTCAAATGATCCACATCAAGACAACGAAAACAACAAAACTTTCCTTTAATCAAACAATAACGATTCCCAAGAAGTCATTTTCAAGAAACTTGCACAATCTACTAACCAATGACCCGGTTTTGAGCACTTCAGACAATTGTGATTTTTACTAGATGCATCGTTAGATGAATCATTAGATTGAATCACAAACACCTTTGATTTATTATCCTTTTTGTGCCTCATATTAAACGATTCAGTCTGTTTCTCATCAGAAGGAAGAGTCTTAATTTGCTTCTCAATGAATTTGACATAATCGGTATAAGTTGGCATAGCCTTGTCACGGACGGCCGATTCAAAATTTCTACGAGAACTTGGATCCAGCAATCTCAAGCCATGATAGAGGAATATTGAGTCTGACAAATCAGTGAGTCGCAATCTCTTCACTGCATTGATTGAACTGCAAAACCCATCCAAAATCACAATACAACCTGCCTTTGATTCTGATTTTATTGGACGAAATTCAAAAATTTGTTTGAAATAGGCATCGACTTGTGCTCGTGGATCGTTATAGCGGGTCAATAATGCCTGCCAAATTATTTGATAATTGTTAGCCAATGGTGGCAAATGACGACAAATATTTGCTGCTTGTCCAGTAAGTCTACTTACAAGATATTGGACCTTCTGCTGATCGTTCAAACTCTTGTTGTCATGTACCAATGCCTTAAATAGTTCATAAAACACCGACCATTGAGTCTGGTTCCCATCAAATTTCGGAAGGTCGATTTTGGGCAGTACCGACTCGGACATGACCGGCTGTGCACTAGCTGCTGAAGATTGAGCAATAGCATCAGTCGCCTCTCTCTGTTTGGGAGTGTTAGCCGCTACTTCAATATACTGAAACAGATCTAGATGTGAGTTGTTGAATGCTACAACATGGTCTTTATTCAACTCAAGTTCCAACTCATTAACCACTAATTTAACCACAAATTGCTCAGCAACCTTTGGATCAGAGACATTTTTAGACAGTTCATAAATTCTTTGCAATCTGGCATACAATTGTTCCAGTTTAGCGCAATGCACCCTGATTTGTTTCTGTAATTTTTCCTCCATCTTGAACTCATACACAAAACAATTCAGCCCCGACAATACAAAACAACAGACAATAAAACAAGAATGAGTTCAAAACTAAATGGAAGGAAGAATCACGACTAGTAAGTTATCAAAGTTAAACTTTGATTATCAATTCACAAGATAAGTTACTGCTGAAGACAAAACTATATGATTAGATAATGTTCTTCCAACAACTCACAAACAAACGATAACTTGTTGAATTGAACAAACAAATTCATGCTGGTGATTAACCTTCACTAACATGTATAACAAAATGGACAATACAAAATCCAACAAACAAACAAATTCCCGAAAAAGAGCACAATGAGCCTAGTTTCAGGAAAATTACAATTTTAACTGAAATAAATTTAATTTCAGAAAAATACAAATTGACAAGAAACCTTGCTCTTAGAACAAGGCTACAACAAACTTAAGTTGAGCATGGATCAAACCATTCTCAACATGCCAACATTGGACAAATACGAAACTGCTTAAATCCAATGTGTGTGAATTAATCAACAAATTACAAATTTAAATTCATCACGGTTCAGCAGGACCAAGAAATGTTCTGAACAAAGCTCAGGCTAGAGCTACTAGAGGACTGTAATTTACTATTTATATAATCAAATACAAACAAGGGGCAAAATTTAATCTTCAATTTGAGCCAGGTTATTTGTACAGTTAAACTCTGGATTAATGAACAATAAAAAAGAGCAAAAACTCACCTGATTTAATCCAATTTTGTCTACTTGCCCTTTGAAGCCTTTATTAGGTGTTTTGGTCAGGTTCAGGGTGGGATGAAAATCTGGGAATAAGACAGGTCTGGCTTCCGGGCTGTCTTTTCGTTGATTCTGTGTTCAACTTGCAGGCTATGTACTGTGTTTTGAACAAAGCTCAAACTGGATTCTTTATAAATTCAAATCCGATTCAAATTAATTCAATTTAACACTATTTATGCTGTTATACTCATAATTCACACACACAACACTCAAACAATCATTTACAAGAAATTTCCGATCGAAATTACATGACAAAAATACAAACTCGGTCTTCACAACAACGGGGACAAGACAAGACAAGAACGACTGAGCTAGGACAACTCACAAAAAACATCCAGAATGCCAAGCAAGCAGGACGGTTTGCACGTGTGCAAACACAAGCCTGCTATTCGCAGAACCAGTCTGGCATTTTGGCACTACAGTTCGAATTCTCTGGCCAAACCACACAGAATGACAAGGAGAACTTGGAAAACACTTTAAAACATTAATTTTAGGTGGACAGATAAAATTGCTACATATTGTTACATTATTTTCTCTATAACATGTACCCTGCTTGGCCGCAGTCAGTAGAGCAAAGATTTGGATAATGTATAAAACTTTTTGTGATTCCTGGAAAAATAATAGTACAAATTTCTCACCAGCTCTTCCAGGAGCTCAAACAGTTCTCTGCTTTTGCTGGCTGCAAACGTCGGCCGCTTTAACAGTTCACAGTTCTTGTGACTGATTTGGTGTACTCCACAAATATAGATGCAGTAGAGATAGATAGATATAAGGGCTCTGATTATCATACTAGATGATGCGGTACCACCACTAATGCCACCCGCCACCATTTGCCATAGTGGTCAGCAATGAAAAATGATACCTGGCGGAATCAAAGGTGACACTCTATCAGAATACCTTATGAATTCTATTAATTTATTAATTTATAATGTTGCTGCAACTTAATACTATGATCTTTGAGATTCTTCAAATCAGATGTGTTGGTACTGGATAATTTGTATAGATCTCAGGAACATATTATTTCCAAAGATTTGATAATCAATGCTGTATATCGCTGATTAATCCAACTTATTCGGTGAAGAATACAGTTGGTTGGTAATCTTAATAATATTTCAATACTGGTAATAAAATAGATTATAACAAGATTGGTCATGCATGGAGATAGGATAATAAATAAAGGGTAAACCATTCAAATAAATATCAATATAATTACATAAAATATCAATGAGCAAATAAAATATAGAGCATATTAATATATTGCTTGTCGAATAGAACTTTATGAATCTTCTTCCCAAATTAATATGAATAATTAAATATAAGTTATAAATCTCAGAATATATTAATATGTATATCTCAGGGCTAGGGTTTGGCCTCTGGTGGAAATCAGATAAATCAATTTATCTTATGAACATGAGCTTCTTAAAAATCTTTATAATTTACTGATAGAAAGATATGATGAGTGAGCATAAAATTATAATAAATCATATATTAATATATTTTCTCTCTGTGCATATTTAAACATGTAAATCTCATAAATTGTTCTTAATAATATTCCCTTTACATTTAATGACTTGTGCAAGTTTGATATTAATTTCAATATTTAAATAACCTTTTGTCGAGCTAGCTTTATTTAATCATGATTTATTCGAAGCACTGAGGGCCCCCTTAATAACCTTTAAATTAAACTCACATGTCGATTTTCACAAATTATGATGGCAATCCAGATTCTTTTCGATGTTCTAGGCCTTTCTGGTGGGCTGCGGTTGTCTTCTCCAATGGGAATATTTAAATTAAGGGACTCATGTCTTACTATGACCTCACTGAGTCTTATGGAATTTATTATTCAAACTTAGATTTTTAAAAACGTACAAATATTTAAAAAGAGATCTTGTGCTCTATAAATTTGTGGCTGTTCCCGGTGACCTCTGACAAGCAAGTGGGCTTAGATCTACCCCTATTCTTTCCATGACCATACTTCCATATTTTTGAATTTGCATATCATTTAAATATTCAACTCTGATTGGAGCTGGTCCTAGCCTCACTACTACGCAATAACATGATTCAATATAGTCTGTATTTTGATTGGCTTATTCTACAATTACAAATGTATTCATGTGCTGAGTGGGATATACCACATTTCCTTAATATTTTCATTTATTTTACACATTTTGTCCATGCTCGTAAGACATAATAAATATTTTTGTATTTTCTAAACCGTTTTTTTTTACATTGACATGCCATGCTTGTTACCCTGTGATCACATTTTAAGCAAATGCTACTTTTATGCAACTAAATTTGCCACAGGTGTCTGGCTAATTCTCAATTTATACGGCTTGACCAATTATTTAGGTTGCCGACCAGTAAGTACCTATCATAGAACCTAACCTCAAAAATTCATCATTTTATATCATTAAATAAATAGCAATGATATTCTCCTTTCCATTTGGCTGTTCAAAACTGTAGCCTGGATACCTGTTATTATCTAATCTCGAGTTTGTTGACATCGCACCCAGCAATAGCAATACAGCTGTTTTCTTGAGACCTATAAAATCTTTTCATTTAGTGATTTTGATAACTATTCAAAATTATAATATCACAATATTTGAAGAAATGAAAAGAGAAGCCTCAAAAAGGCGACTTGCCTGGAGACGAGAACAAACCGGAAGCGAGCATCGATCTTAACTGATGATGGAAGATTGAGGTATTGAAAATTAAAATGACACAGAATCAATGCAAAATGGCTCGAATAATTGCAGAATATGACGAAAACTGCAATATAAATTACTAGAACAATGAAACGAATGAAATACATCAGAAAATCACATCTAAAAAATACAAAATTAGAAGTAGGCAAAGTGAGCATATGACAAGCTAGCACTAACGAACAAATAGCGTCAGTGTGGACAACTTACAAACTATAGGAGCTTGACGCCAGAATACAAAGTCCCAAGTCTGTATGACTGAGTTTTTACATGAGAGTAGTGTGAATTTAAAAGAGATAAACCTGTGTTGAGCCCTTGCGCCATCCCAAAACTGTTTCTCAATTTGCCAGAATATCTTACTAACATTAACTGTCCAGCACGAAAACGTTCAGATCCTGAAGAAAGAAGACTTCATTATGAAAGAAAACGGAAGAAGGAAGAAGAGGAAAGATTGAGACGAATAGAAGAAGAGGATAAAATCAGTGCCTATATTAGTTTTTCAGAAGCTCTATCAACTAAAGTAAAAGGTAAGCCTACTGGTATTAAGTGTTCCTCACTCAAAACTGAAACCAGCTGCCTTGTTTATTCTTTAGATGTAAGTAATATTCCCAAAGATAGTTTTAGTATAAGAATTAATAATGATTCAAGTGTAGAGACCCATACTAACGGAGGGTTAATTCCTAACAAAACTTTTGTGCATAAGGAAAGTAATCAACCTATAATTCATGATTGTAAATTAAGATTCAAGATTCGTTTTATTAATCATCAGGCTACAATTATAGCATTAGGCAAGTCATAATACATACTTTTAAAAAGTGGGCTACACACTATTGAACAGAAAATCGATACAAATTGAACAGATAAAGCATATGGTATCTACATTACATTCAACTCAGGTATTCAGGTATTCCTCGAGTGAGTAAAAGGCATTATTTTTTGAGATAACTGTATACAATTTTCTTAAATTTGTTTGAAGGCAGATTCCTGGTTGTTTGAGGCAGTTTATTATACAATATACACTGTTGGAAAGTATGGCTTCTCATAGTTTTATTGAGTCTTATTTGTGGTGCTACAATGTTCCTACTGTTCCTGGTATTATATGCATGATAATCTTCATGAATGGAAAATTTTTCTGAGTTTTCCTTGACGTGAATTAAATTGGAATAAATGAAGAGAGATGGAAGGGTTAGTATACCCAAATTAGGGAAATGTGGCCTGCATGAATCTCGCTGTGTTAGTCCTAGGATAGCTCTATAAGAGCCTTTTTTTGCCATAAGAACACTGTTTTAGCATGAACGGAATTACCCCATAGACGCACACCATAACTCAAATGTGAGTGGAAAAGCCCAAAATAGGTCGAGTGTATCCAAATTCACGCAGCCTCTCAGTTTTCTCAATAAATAGACTATTCGAGATAATTTTTTTGAAAGGTGCTCAATATGTGTGTCCCAGTTCAGCTTGTAGTCCATATAAAGTCCAAGAAGTTTGACTGGTTTAATCAGGCCATTACTCAGCTTGTTTTTGAGGGAGAAAAACAATATCTCAGTTTTATCTCATTCAATTTCAGTCCATTGGCCACATACCAAGTCCTGGCCGTAGACAGAGCATTGTCAAGTTTATTCTGTACTCTTTCTATCAATGCAACAATAGTCGTGTCATCAGCATATAATACACTTAAATATGGAACATTATAGCTGAAGTCGTTTACAAAGACAAGAAACAGAAAAGGCCCCAAAACTGAGCCCTGTGGTACCCCCGCAGCTACATTCATAATTTCGGAAGAGGAGTTACCGATCACAACCATTTGTTTTCTGTTTTGGAGATATGACTTCAGCAATTGTAGCTCAGTATTGCAAATCCCATAAAAAGCCAATTTATTTAGGAGAAAGTCATGAGAGATAGTGTCAAAAGCTCTACTCAAACCCACTAGACAGGTCCCGACTACATGCTTCTTTTCAAAACTTTCTAGTATTACATCAACTATCTTTTCCACTGCCATAACAGTAGAGTGCTTGTGTCTAAGTCCATATTGATGTTGGTAGAGTAGACCATTTTATGTGAAGTATTCATAGAGCAGTTCAAAAAGACATGCTTCAATGATTTTGTTAAAAATAGGCACAATAGCTATGGGACGATAATTCTCTGGGCAGCTCTTATCACCTCTTTTGTAAATGGGTGTGATTTTTGATAGACTAAGACATTCAGGAAAAGTACTGCTCCTCATGATAAAATTTATCAGATATGTCAGAGGTAGAACTAAGGCTAGTAAGAGTTTTTTTACTGCATAATTTCTGAGACCATAGACATCTTCACTATGAGAATTACTAAGTCCTGTAACAATTGCAGTAACTGTTTGAACACTGACCTCTCTCTCTCTCCATTTGAAGGCCCTGTCAATTTTATGGTGCTCATTGAATGGAAAATTTTCCAGCAAGTCAGCATGCGAAGTGCCAGAGTCTAAATCTAAATTGGCATCAGCGGCATCAACAAAGCACTGGTTTAGGATATCAGGGGATATCGGGATATCTGCACTGACCTTTCTTTGGCCAGTCTCAGCCCTAATAACTTGCCAGGCTGCCTTACATCTGTTTGATGACTCAATGATTGCCTTATCATTTGCACAAATTTTTGCTTTTCTGATTGCTAAATTATATTTCGTTTTGAATTTGTTGAATCTGATTTTATCTTCTATATTTGAGGTAAGTTTCCATCTGTCATAGAGACACAACAACCACGTTTTCATGACAGCAAGTTCAGGAGTGAACCAGCCATTTTTCTTAGGCCTTGCTGATTCATTATTCCGATTCCGTACTTTTACTACAGGACAATTCATATTGAACGAGAACTCAATGACATCCAGGAAAAAATTGAAGGCCATGTTTATGTCATTCAATAAATACAGGGGTGACCAGTCGTAATACATCAGATAGATGTTCAAATTGTTGATAGCGGTTTAAAGTTACTGTGTATAATTAGTGATAACAATCGTGTTAACAGAATTATGTTCAAAGAACTAACAAAAAATTCACCATCAATCTATTATTTTAATGTTGAAGGTAATGGACACAACATTTTTGTTGTTTGATAGTGTGCATATTTTGAAATGTATAAGGAACAATTGGATCAATCTTAAAGACACAAAAAAAAAACATTTACAGTGCCTGTTTGGGATAATTTGCTAAGTTTAAAACCAGTGTAGGGGGAAAATCAAGTTTCAGAAAATGAAAATGGAACAACTGAAGTCAAATTCTCAGACATCAGAGATTTGTACAAGTCAGAACGCAACATGTTGCTCAAGTCAGCACCTCAACTTAATTACAAAACTGTTTTTCCAAATGCATTTGAAAGGCAGAATGTCAAGTTGGTAATTATTAACATATTCAATGAAATTACAGTTGCAGCATTGAGAAAAAATAAGTTAGAAGGGTCTTCTTTCTTTTGTAGATGTAATTTTAAAATGGTGGTCAATATTCAATATCAAGCGCCCCCTCACCTTTATTCTTAAAAGAGATCCCCTAAAGATGCCCTTTTCCGATGTAACTGATGACAGGTTTATTTTCCTCGACTCATTTCCAGATTGGCTAAGTGAGTGGAAGGAAACTGCTGCACAGCAATCTCTAGGCTTTTTAACTTAGGATAAATTCAATGCTTTGTCTCAGGTGCCTTAAGGTACCTGTGTCCAGGTACCTTTGTCACTGGAAAGTTGCAAACAGATAATTTGGAAAATAGGTTTGGGCAATACCGGCAACTGACGGGAGGCAACTACAATATAACAGTAACTCAAGTGCTTGAAGCTGAAAAGAAGCTAAGAATTAAGAGCTACCTGGGTTTACATTCAGCACAGTATGGCGATTTCCCCCTTTCAACCACAGTTTTGGAGCAGCCTGAATCATCAAATGCAAATACACAAGTTGAAATAAATCCCTTTTTCTATGGAATACTTGAAGATGATTATTTGTACAGTGATGAAAGTTTCGACAGTTCAGCTTTTGTGTGCGTGTGTGGTTATACTAGTTATAAACTGGGTGCAGATTTGAAATGTGTGAACTGCAATTCTATGATAAAAAAGACAAAAATCAATACAATGATGATTATTTTGCAAGTCTTGATAGAGGTGGCTTGTCAGTTCCGTCGGATTTTGTTTTAGGGATAGGTAGACATGTTACGGGTATCATGCAGTCACTTATTTCTGAACCTTACGAATGCCAATTCTTAACACAGGATAGCCAAAAAAACATTCTTCGTAAGCTATCTAAGTTGGCTATTATTAGTGATAGTAGTTTTAATGTGAATTTGGAGGATGTTTGTTACTGTGAACAAAAATGAAATTAGCTGAAGCTGTTATTTGTAAAATGGCAAACATCCTAATAAACAATTACACCAAAACGCGAAATGATTCATTTGTTAAAGAAAATTGTCAACACTCGTGTAGTGACAGACGGGAGAAGTGAAGAACGGGAAGGACAATAAAAGTAAGGTTTAAGTAAAACAGTTCAATAGATTTATTGTATACTTTGAGAAACGTGAAATATTGTCTTAGATTTAGGAAATGCCACACAGGGCAGTTGACTGACGAGAAATAAAAAATGACATAGTAAAAAATTGAAACAGTAAAAATTGAGATTGTCAATTGATAAATGCTGACTTGATAACAGGAAAATTTAATATAGGTACAAGACCAAATTCCTAGTGAAATAGATTGATACATTACAAACCATGATGCATGTACTGAAATACTGAAAATGTATAACTGAAAAACTTATATATTATATATAGCAAACATACATTTATGAATAAAGTGCCTACAGTAATAAATTCTGGGACTTGAATGTTATAATTTTAGCATTGAGATCGTTCGTCATTCAAATTAAAAAAACAATTTGTGACTAATGAATAAGTATAAACCTACTATATGTAATGCTCCGTAATGAGTTAATGAATAAATTCAAAGAGAAAATAAACTTTCAAATGGCAATAAGTAAAATAGAAAAAAAATCAGGTCAATGAGTAATCTCAAAAAGTACAAAAGGTAAAGGTAAACTGCCAAAACAGAACAATTGAAATGTAAATACTAAAGGTAACAAAAAAACGAATGCTTTCAGGACATACTAAAACCTTTGTAGTTCTGGATAGGTTTTATTAGATACACTAAATAATCATGAGTTGAACGTCAATTGAAAAGCATATATTCAATGTAATTAATAATTTTAAAGACAATATAAAATAGGTAGTACAGTGAAATGAAACAGACACTGTATTCAAGAACGTAATTGACAATGGCTTAGACTAACTTTAAATGATAGCACAATAAGTCTGATATGAAAAATGTAAAGTACAAATACTTGCAATACTTCCAAAAATATTGGTAAAAAGTTGTGTCTACAAATGTGAATCGCGACTTTAGAATAAATAATTCCAAGTAAACCCTGAAAAGGTCAAATAATAGTTAAACAAACAAGGCAATTGAACAAATAATGAAAAATGCTGATAATGATTCAAAATTGATACAGAATACTTATCAAATGCATGAAGAGCATGAGATCCAATCTTGAATTGGATGGGCAGTACATCGAGACCCCCTCGATGATACCGGACGATGGTGGAGACCTGGATGGACCCACGAAGTGGAGCGGACCAGAGCGAGCTACCGGAGCTGGACTGGACGGCGAACCATGAAGAGCGGCGACTAGGATGACCCGCAGGCAGGACAAGAATCAATCCGAGCGACAGACTCCGGACTGGAATGGTGACGAATCAGGATAGCCAACAGCGATGGCTCAGTGGTGACGACACAGGAACGGCGGCGACACAGCGGTGAGTGGGTAATGTCAGGTTAACTATTGTCAGTGCAATACGGGCAAGACTGACACAATGACAGTGTGACACAGTTGAGATATGCAACACATAAACTTGAAAGTAACGTAGCTGAAGATTCACTGAATTTGAATTGAATGAACCGTCCAAAAGTTAGGCACGGTGAATGAAATGCAAAGTTAATTGAGTTGGCGACGGCCAAAATTCACAACACTGATGCTATAGTGAATGTCTGAATAGACAACCATCCAAATGCTTGGCATGGTGAATGAAATGTAACAAATGTTCGTAGATCACTAAAAGAACTGGTTGAAACTGATACACCATCTACGGGGTAGACATGAAAATTGCTAATACTTCGATCTAGCAATGAATGATTAGGTAGCTAGCTGACTAACCTAACAAAAACGGATACAGAGCAGAACGTCTGACTGCACCATGAAATGATGAGAGTGTGATCTTGGAATGCAAGCAACACACCAGTAATAATGTCCCGCGAGACCAGAATTACTTCAATGAAACGAATGAATGCGAAATTGGGCCTCAAGCCCTACCAAAAAATGCCTACCGCAAATGAATGTTCAGTTCAATCATATAACTTGTTGCTGAAAGTTGAATGTTCTGGAAACTTGATTTTCATAATCAGTAATATAAAAATGATTTGAGTTCTCACACTGAGAAGTGAATAAATTTAAATTGAAGATAAAAATTCGAAGCACTCGTGACGAATGAAACGTGTTGGAACATACCAAATACTGATGATTGAAGATATTTCACAAACTAACGAACCGAAAATACTGAAACTTTATCGAAGCACTGGAAGAAACATTCTACGTTGAATAAACATGAATTTAAAACTTGAGAATTGAAAATTTTGAATTGAAAGCGACGAAAATTGAAGAACGGAAAAAAGCTGATGTGAACTGTTACGCCATTGCTGTGTGAAGAAGGAAAACAGGAAAATGCAAGCACGAATTGCGATGTAAGAAACTACGTATAGCCACGTCGATGAAAAAGATATGCGTAAAAAACGTCTAGACACGGTAGGAGATACTCCAAAATAATATTAAATAATACCAAAATGTACAATAAAATTAATGTACAAATGTAGCATGACAAAAAACTGATGTAATCCGTGAACTGCAGAAAACACGTGAAAGTGGACCGATGACAAAGTGACTTGCGCACTAACGCGACAAGTTGGGACAAGAACACAATGCATAGTGCGAAATCTGACAAACATGATTGCAGTTTCGGGTTGAAAAGAAAACATCATCAGCTGTCATCAATACATAGTAAAATCATTTTATTATTGTGTTGTATAAAAAATTATCTGTAGCCCAATACTATATAACAAGGAGCCTTTAAACTAGATAACAGTCAGATCAAACACGGTGTAAGATAAACAAACACACAAAATCTGGTATGGCGCACTCACACAACTTTCCTTGCCGTTATGAAAATTACGGCAAAAACCGCCTCGTGAGTCTCTGGCGTAAGAGTCGAGTTTTCGAAAATATAATTTTAAATTGATCAGCTGACGAGATCAATTATTAATTCTACTTTCTCTTACAGTGAATGATTCAATAGAATCAACAGTTGCCTCTCTCATTCAAGTTTGCATTTGAATAATAACATTTTCTCGAATTTCGAGCTTATTATTAATTTTAAGTAAAAATGTTACTGGACATTAATTGTAGTGATTTTCATGTTGAATCTTTTCCATAAAAAATGTTTCGTTTAAATTGTTTCTGAAGCCTGATAATTGGAAATCTAAAATCAAACTGCATAGATGGGGCGGCGCTTCTGAAATGTTTACAGAAATGGGACTTGTGGCAGTTGGTAGAGCTTATCAATGACTATATTAGGTATGAATTTGATAAAAATCGTTGAAGCCGTTTTTGAGAAAAACGCGAAAACCCCTGTTTTTGACAACATTATCTCCATTTTAGCCGCCATCTTGTATTGCATTTGATCGAAATTGTGCGTGTCGGATCCTTATAGTGTAAGGACCTTAAGTTCCAAATTTCAAGTTAGGAACTCATCAATGACTATTTTAGGTATGCATTTGATCTAAATCGTTGGAGCCGTTTTTGAGATAATCGCGGAAAACCCTGTTTTTGACATCATTTTAGCCCCATCTTGAATTGCATTTGATCGAAATTGTTCGTGTCGGATCTTTATAGTGTAAGAACCTTGACTTTCAAATTTCAAGTCATTCCGTAATTGGGAGATGATATATCGTGTACACAGACATACATACACTCATACACACACACATATATATACAGACCAATACCCCGAAACCACTTTTTTGGATACTTATAGAAGTTTAGAAATTGGGGTACCTTAATTTTTTTTGGAAAGCAATACTTTCCTTACCTATGGTAATAGAGCAAGGAAAGTGAAAAACCAAGTTTTTTCAAAGTAGTACACACCATACGTTGATAGATTTTTGAGAAAACTGAGTTTAGAAAATCTTCCACCACCAATAAAATAATAAATTGCTTAGATAATTGTATTCCCAGAGTTGATAAATAGGTAGAATCACAACAGTTGGGACATAATAATTGTTTTACTCATGTTATATTTACATGTAACAAGGTTCGAACAGATGAAGAAAGATACACAATTTACTGTTTCAAGAATTAGATACTAGAATTGTCTACAGGTCTGGGCGACATCCAAATCCAGGTCCTGGAGGAGGCTCAGTCAAAGAGGTCAGACCGTCCTTCGGTTCTGCCGCAAATCTGCCACTTCTAAAACACACATTTTTACACAAATATTGTTAGTATAAAATGAGATGTATTTCTGGATAGACGTATTTGTAAATGTATGGTTATCGCTGAATAAAACCACTTGATATAGTCCAGTCATAGACTTACGCATTATTATCAATTTACGTTGGCATATCTTCTTGTTTTCATTTATCATATATGCACATACAACAATATTGAGATATACAACAATTACAAATAAATTTCAGTTAAATTGAGAGCAAATTATAATATCAAAAGAATCATTACACATATATCAATAAACGTGTGGCTTGATACAAATAACAACTCACAAACGTCAAGGTACAAACAGAACGAGTGTGTCGCGGTTTAGCTTTCAGTTTTGATCGATGCCACTATTCAAGTCCATGTGTGAAGGGAATCCCCTTCATGACTTCCATGTCATCAGCATTTGTTGCCTTGGCAACCCTTCAGACTGAAAGTTTGTTATCTTGTTAGTCATTAATGTTCAAGTTTTATTAAAGAGAAGTTCAATTTAAACAGTATAATTTTTCATTTAATTTTTATTACTTTCCTTGCCCTATTACCATAGGTAAGGAAAGTATTGCTTTCCGAAAAAATCAAGGTACCCCAATTTCTAAATTTCTATACGTTCAAGGTCCCCTGAGTCCGAAAAAGTGGTTTTTGGGTATTGGTCTGTATGTGTGTGTGTGTGTGTATGAGTGTATGTGCGTCTGTGTACACGATATCTCATCTCCCAATTAACGGTATGACTTGACATTTGGAACTTAAGGTCCTCTCACTATAAGGATCTGACACGAACAATTTCGATCGAATGCAATTCAAGATGGCGGCTAAATTGGCGAAAATGTGTTCAAAAACAGGGTTTTTCGTGATTTTCTCGGAAACGGCTCCAACGATTTTGATCAAATTCATACCTAAAATAGTCATCGATAAGCTCTATCAACTGCCACAAGTCCCATATCTGTAAAAATGTCAGGAGCTCCGCCCCATCAATGCAGATAGATTACCAATTATCAGGCTTCAGATACAATTGAAACAAAAAAAATCAAGTGGAGTAGATTGAGCATGAAAATCTCTACAATTAATGTTCAGTAACATTTTCACCTAAAATTGAAAATTAGCTTTAAATTCGAGAAAATGTGATTATTCAATTGCAAATTATTGTTGATTCTATTAAATCATTCACTATGAAGAGATAGCAGACCTCATGTGTGTCTCCAGCGTTATTGCCCTGTCACCAGCTGGCTCAAATCTTTGAATAGTAGACTTGAGATGCGCGGGAACACTAGCGTCAGGTGACCAATTTTCATAACGGCAAGGAAAGTTGTGTGAGTGCGCCACACCAGATTTTTTAGCATTGTCAGTTCTTTACATTGGTGGCAGCGGTAAACATTAAAGGTTAAGACTAAAGAATGTTATAAATCTAAGAAAACAGAAAAGTTCACCTTTGGAGTTCATTCACTTAGACATTGTTGGTACCAGCTCAGTCAGAAATTCTGATAGAAGTAACAACATACCAGGAGATTCACGAGGAAGATGTCCTTATTGAGCCCATCCCTCTCCCCTCAGGTCTACAGATTGGTAGAAGCATACATAAACCGAATCATGGACAGACAGTGATGAGTGTGGTGAATCTGACTCCAAGTCCAATATATATTCATCGGAAACAGTTGATGGGACAAACAGAATTTATCCAAAATGTTGAACCAGATATTCAGGTTGCAACATTGAATAAAACTGATGAGAAGCTTAAACTGATATTGCAAGACAAACTGGTTCACCTTTCTTCAAGTGATGTCAAGATTATAGGAGCAGTGCTACAACAGTATTCTCATGTTTTTGAAGAGCCAGGACTAGAGGGCTGTAGTGTCAATGTACAGCACCGTATCCCAACTAATAAGAATCAACCTATTACAAAAAGACCTTACAGGGTTCCATTTAATCTAAGACCAGTTGTTGAAAAACATATAACTGAAATGCTAAAAACGGGAGTGATAGTTCCTTCCACTAGCCCCTGGAGTGCACCAGTTGTATTGGTAAGGAAGAAAACCACAGATGGAAGTGTTAAATACCGTTTCTGCACCTCCTTTCGAGCCCTTAATCAAATCATTAAGGCAGATGCTTACCCACTACCCTTGATAAATGAGCTCCTTGAAAGTCTGGGCAATTCCCAGTACTTCACCACTTTGGATCTTCGAAGTAGCTACAATCAGATCCCCATAGCAGAGAATGACCGAGAGAAGACAGCATTTACAACAGTAGGAGGTCACTATGAGTACAAAAGAATGACATTTGGACTTACTGGGGCTCCAGCTACCTTCCAGAGGTTGATGGATAATCTATTGGCAGAGATATAAGAAATTGAATTCTTAGTTTACCTGGATGATGTAATCATTTTTAGTAAAACCATAGAGCAACATGCAAAAAGACTAGAAAATGTACTAAAAATATTTGAAAATGCAAATCCAAAGGTGAATTTAGAGAAATGCATCTTTGCAAAGCAAACTGTAAAATATTTAGGACACCTAGTAACTTCAGATGGTGTGAAACCAAACCCTGCAAAAGTTGAAGCTGTGAAGAATATTATCCACGACCAACAAGTATTCAAGAAGCAAGAAGAGCACTGGGACTCTTTGGTTATTATCGAAAATTTGTTCCGGATTTTGCAAGAATTGCACAGCCATTAACTGAATTGACTAAGAAGGAGGTTCTCTTTGAGTGGGGTCCAAAACAAGAGAATTCGTTCCAGAATTTGAAGGAAATTCTTTGTTCAGATTGTGTGTTCCTGACTTTGAGAAGAAATTTATCCTGGCCACTGATGCTTCTGGAACAGCAAAAGGAGCTGTGCTTTCTCAGCAAACAGATGAGGGAGAGAGACCAGTGACATATGCAAGTCGCCAATTGAATCCAGCAGAGAAAAACTATTCTATTACTGAAAGGGAGTTGCTGGCAGTAGTGTGGGCGACACGTCAATTCAGGTGTTACTTGCTAGGGAGAGAATTTTCCTTGGTAACTGACCATGCTGCACTGCGTTGGATGCTAAGTTTGAGGAATCCTTCATCTCGACTAACAAGATGGGCCCTGAGGCTTGAAGAATTTGATTATGTAGTTATTCACAGACCTGGAAAGGACCATGTTATTGCAGATGCACTGAGTAGAAGAGTAGGAAGAGTCACAATTCAAAACTTGATGATAAAGAGCTCCATGAGCAGCAGCAGAAAGATGAATGGTGCTGTTGTCTGTTGAGAAATGGTAATGGAACTGTCAAACATGATACAATTCTGTGGACAGGAGGCTAAAGTGAACCATTGGAGTGGAGGGTGGCAGTCCCTTCCTCTCTGATAAAGATAGTTATGAGACTTTGTCACGAGACTCTTTGGGCTGGACATCCCGGAATTGAAAGAACCCTCCTCAGGGTTGAACAACAATACTACTGGCCTGAAATGGCAAGAGATGTTGAACAATATGTAAGACAATGCCACTATTGTGCTATACATAAAACTCCCTGTGCCTTGAAAGTACCCTTGGAAAAAACCTATGAACCAACTTATGTGCCCGGGGGTAGGAATCAAACCATCACAAGAACCTCGCCATATTATTTGAGACGAAGGAACCAGTATAGCTCTTTTTTAAACGGTGGGAGGGAATCCCCTTCATGGTTTCCATGTCATTAGCATTAGTTGCCTTGGCAACCCTTCAGACTTAAAGTTTGTTATCTTGTTTACGATTAGTCATTAATGTTCAAGTTTTATTAAAGAGAAGTTCAATTTAAACAATAAAATTTTTCATTTAATTTTTAGCATTGTGAGTTCTTTACACATGTGACTAAATGAGGTGACCAACGCGATCGATACCATTTCTACGCTCCCTAGCTTAATAGTTCATGAATGTCTTGACAGATGCGATGCAAGCACTACCGAAACTGAAAGCTAAACATCAACCTGTTTCGACATGTATATGTATATGTTTCATCATGTATGATGTTTCATCATATATGTTTCATTCAACCTGTTTCATCATCCTGCTCGCCATTCCATTTTTAACAAGCCAAACGTTGATAGCCAAGTATAATGATTCCAGTTTTTCAGTATTATTCAAAAACTAAGTTGAAAGCAAGAAAACTTTGAATTTTACTAGTTATAAATTAATAAATGAATGTTATTCCCTTTTAAAAAATTACAAAAACAAAGGCATAATTTCCTGAAAATGACCTGATGAATTAAATTATAACTTCTCCCAGGAAATAATGTACAATTGGTAGCTATAAATAATTCATGGATAAAATATTTATTAGTGAAACTAACTACGTCTAGACAAACCCCAGTTTTACAGAACTTAGCAATCATCAAGGTCAGAAATTATGAAAAATTTGTAGATCAATTGAAGATTTTCATTACAAACCTTGGTCCTGGGGCTGGTTTCTCATCTCTCTGCAGCTTATCAATGATCTCTTCCATATCAGCAGCTGTTAAGTCTTCCTGAAACAAAAATAAATCCATTGTGAAGAATACATTTTTTATGGCTTATAATTCAGACAAAACATTAGTCTTAATTGAAGCCGAGTGCAATTATAATTTTATATACATACTTGTTTCTACTCTCACTTGATCCGTAAGGCTGGCCGCACACTGACCTAACAATACTTCTTACTTTCTGTCGGATCAGTGTGTTGCCAATTTCAAGACTACAATCTATATTACAAATAAATCTATATAATGCTCAGAATGAACTCTCAAACCTCTGAGGGTTGAATCACTCACATCTGTCAAAACAATAATCTCAACTTGACAAGATTGACATATTTCTCTCCTACAGTGAAACAAGAATTCAAACTAAGAATAATTAGTGGGTCGCCAATAGAAAAAGGTTTGGCAAACATTGGTCTAAAAATTTTGCATGAATAGTTTAGTTCATTTCAAGTAGGCATACAGCATATCAATGTCTTGCTGAAGGAAAACAGATCATACATTTTTGTGATAAAAAATATTAATTGTGCTTGATTATGTTATAAAATTATGTTATTAGTTGCATATATTTTTGTGCTAAATTATGTTAATGAGATTATAGAATGACATGATCACAGTTATAAGCATAGATGCCCTAACTAATCGATATTACCTCAAAATATTTGAAAATCTTAATTATTTTCGTGATGAAGTGATTTTCCCTCGGTGATATAATGTGTATTTTCCCTCGGTGATATAATTTATTCGTTAGTTGATAAAAAAATGTAGAATCTACAAAAACTGTAGATTTTTCATTCACAGTACTATGAAAGAAATAATTGAACTTACGTAGTAGTCGTCATTGATCTGAATCATAGGGGCATTAGCACAGGCGCCCAAGCATTCCACTTCATACAAGCTGAACTTGTTGTCGGCGGTTGTTTCTCCGATCTCGATGTTCAGCTTCTTCCTGATCACGTTGAAGATGTCATCTGAGCCACACAGCCAGCAAGGTGTTGTACCGCACACACCGATCCTGTACTTGCCAGCTGGTTTCCTACATTACAATTCAAAATATATACTATTAGAGACAGTTACTTGGAGAATGATAATGGTGTAACAACCGAAACTAGTAACATAGTTTTGAAAAAGTGTTTATGACATTTTCACGTTGGTTTTATTCGATGTCGATGACTACCACAATAATAGCTTTATTGTTACTTAGAGCTATTTTTCATGCTAGTGTTCATATCTGCGTCAAATCCAACAACTGAAAGTATTCACCTCATCTATCATACAACGTATTATGTAATGCAGGAATAAACACTTGAAGGATTTATCTATAACGACTGTAGATTAAGGCGAAATGAATGCTGACATTTCAATTGAACAATAACTATCAGTTTTGAGTTTAGCGGGTGATCCTGATAATTTGATCCTAATTATTTTATTGAAACAAATTTGAATGCCCCAACAGGACTCTACTCAGCTAAGTAATCCGGTAAAAATACTTCCGGATATTGTCAGTTTATCTACTAATATTGTCAGTTTGGTGTAAGGATAAGCATCCTGACTAGCAATTAGGAGGTACCGGGTTCGATTCCCGGGCTGGCAAATGATTTTTGGTAGCTCTCACAAAATTTCCATCTAGCTGTTAACCCTGTTGTCAATATTTGCAGTAGCAGAAGTCTTCAGGGTAGTTTACAGCATTTAATTGGGATTTTCGTTTAATAGTAATTATTAATTGATTAGCATTTGAATAAATGCAATTTCTTATTAATTTCCATCTGTAAAAATACTTCCCTTATGCATTTTGGATGTAGACCTTCATTGCAAGAAATGAATGACTAGTTCTTGAAATAGAACACCCAAGGATAAAACTTGATAGAAAGAATAAGCGATGGAGAGAAAAACGTACATAGAAAACATTTTTCTCAATTCCATACGTTCTTTACTCAAAACATAAAAGATTAAATCAACTGTTTAAATGAGGGTGATTTTTTAAAATCTTAACTGCTATTTAAGCAATCTGATTTACTGCTATCTAATTTACAAGTGTAGCCCACTTAAACTCATTTGACGGCAGCATTTAATAAAGAGGGTTTTGGTAAGATGGTCCACTGGTATGGCTGATGCCTCAACCTTCACGCCAATTATGTTGAAGATCAATAATACATTCTGGTGAGAAATTATTCTTTTAAATTAATTATTATTTTCAAGTTATTTATGGCCAATCGGAGGTTAAGAAAACGACCCTCGTAGATTGGACCCTCAGCCTACCTGATGAACATGGTGTAGAAAGTGGCGACCTCGTAGACGCGCATCTTGGGCAGCTTGAGGATGTTGGCGACCTCGTGCATGGCCGAGATGGGCAGCCAGCCGTGCTGTCGCTGTGCAAGGTCTAAGATCGGAATCATCGCGCCTCGCTTGTGGCCCTCCGGGTAGCATGCCAGGATCGCATCTACTCGCTGTAAACGCAGTCAAACATCATACAAACCAATGTCAAGAATTGAAATAAAGCATGAATTCAAAGCTAATTCGTTTCCGTAGCTGATTCAAATCGAATCAAATATATTTTCCATTCAATACACAGTTCACAAACAAAAAAATATATTATTTTATTTATTTATTTTATTCACAATCACAAATCATAATTAAAATATGATTGGGAGAAGACAACAGGCATAGCCCAAAACTGTCTTCTCCCGAATTTTTACAAATAAAAGTTTCAAAAAAGAATGAGGTTAGATTTCACTTTTGACTTTAAAAAGTCCAATTTACACTTCAAAACTAATGACTAAACTAAAAATTTTTAATTTTGATATTTTAAAACTAATTAACAACAAAAATATTTCACTCGAATCTCTACAAATTGGAAATGTTTGAGTAATTTAAAAAATTTTGAGCCAGAAAAGAAACACAACTTCACTATATTAGCACAGGTGTTTTATACATAAATTATTACATTTATGGAAAAATTAGCATCCGCAGAGAAAGAATCTGAGCGCGGATGCGAGTTGTGCTATTTCATGAACTTAGAATGCAATATTACTAAAAATTTCATTAGAAATTTGAAAATGAAACGAAAACAAAAGCAGCAAAAAGAAACCGTATAAAGCCGAAAGGTTTAAATTTTGCGTTTAATCCTTATAGAATGAACATAACTTATCATACACATGATGAACATATGTGTTTGACAAGTTCCGTTCAATCTAATAGAATCTATAAGGACGAAAAAATAAACATTTTGTTAATAACTTTGGTGTAAACGCAGCTTAAGCCTAAAGCTACGTTTAAACTGTGTAACTTTGTTATAAAACTTTGTTATATGTAACAGGTTATAGGCCTATGACTGTAACTTTTGTTAAATAAATAAGTTATAAGATTTTTGTCATATAACAAAAGTTTGATAGTTTGAATTCGTAACATTTTATAAAACAAAAACATCAGTTTGTGGGTCTCCATAAGTGGCAGTCATCATGGCAACTACAGACTATGATATCAATGCTGTTCCCGTTCAATTAATGCTGACATTTAAAGATGAATGCCACCATAGAGCAGCTTGGTAGTGTATCATCATACTTATAAATAGCATCAATGCTGTTCTCTTTCAAATAATGCTGACAGTTAAAAGTGAATCTCACTACAGAGCAGTAGCAGTAGCAATATTGGTAGCAAGACAATTTGGACAAAATACCACAGGACAAAATATTGTAGAGAATTTATCAAGCTTCATTTCTGAATAGTTAGTCATGTCGGTTGAACGCATTTTTCTCAAGATATGAGCGTGTAAGCAAAACATTGAAAAATGCAACTTTTAAACCACCCTTATCCCTTTAGCACAAGGGGTAGGGATGGGGACTTTTGATATGTTCAGCCCCTAACTGGTCCCAACAAAGCTGCGAAGTCAAAAATTGTGTTCAAAACATTCTCTCCAAATTCCTTTGTCAATTGGTCTATTTTTGCATAACTGAAGATCTCACACTCAACACTTCAGCTGCTGCAACAGTAGAGAAGATGTGCGTAAACTTGTGAAAGTATCCATTAAATTGAAGAGAATTTGATGCTCTATAAGCTCATGTTCAGCATGGATTTTTCCCATCGATATTCAAAAAGTAATAAGAGCAAAAAATGAAGGAAAATGTGTTTTTTTTTAAAATGTTACATCTTTTAGAGCGGATATCTCGAAAAGTGAAAGAGATATAGAAAAATTTGTTGAATCAATATTGTAGGAAATAATGTAAGCTTCAATTTCTTATAGAATAGTCATGTCTGTAGAATGCATAATTTTCGAGCTATATGCGAGAAACCAAAAAAATGGTACCTTTGAACCACCGCCACCCCCTTAGCACAGGGGGTAGGGGTTGGGACTTTTGATATGTTTACCTCCTCACTACCCTAAACAGAACTGAGGGGTCAAAAATTGTCTTGCAAACTTTTCCCTCTATAACACTTCGTTGACTGGGCTAAAAATCAACGAAATATCATTTGCAAACATAAAAATCTTTCAGTGATTCATATATTTAGGTAAATCATTTGTGTAAAGTAGAAACAGTAAAGGACCCAGGACTGATCGTTGAGGCACTCCCACATTTGAAGTCCTCTCTTAACTTAAAATAGTACCCAATTTTAACAACAAATGTTTTATTCTCCAGATAACTTTCAAATAACCTGAGTACAGAAACCGTCCGTTCAACTCAATGGCAAAGCAACACCATAAAGTTTAAAACTTGAGAGTGCGTGAAGTTTTTGGCCCAAAACTTTCTAGTTTTATCAAAAATTTAGACTTTTTAAATAATTACAAATCGAATTATTTTTAGTTTTAGACTTTGATCATACATGTTAATAATATATTTGATAAACTGTTGATCCTCCACCAAATCAACAACTCACACCTCAGATGTTGCATCAAACAACACTGAAATTTCACCGTAGATCTTAGTTCGTTTTCAAAAACTTAAAAACAATAATAATATAAAATAATATCACAGATGAGGTATAACTCACCTTCAAGTTCTCATCAGTAAATTTGAATTTAACTTCCAAGTTGTCTTCTGGAGTATCTCTGTGCTGAAAAATAACAAAAGAAAGCTTATGGATGATGATGAAAGATGAATTTACTTAAAAGCAAGATAATTTTAAAAGGTACTAGGTAAATCCAGTATCATTCCATCACGAATTGAAAGCGCCTTATCTGACTGAACCACTGCAGTCTGATGGGAGAGCTCCGCCAACAACTTTCATGCTCTCGGATTAGCTGATTTCCTATCAATTATTGCTTGTTAATTACGTATGTTGTCATAATTATAAAGCCTAATTTTTGGAGACAGTTTTAAAGATTGATACAGCTAATAGTAAACGAACTTCAACCTTATTGACTTTGCAGTTTATTATTACAACATAAAGGAACATATATTAATCCCATTCCATTGCTCTATCATTAAAGTAATATATTTATAGTTGTTTGCTCGTCTTAACCTTAACCTTCCATAGATAACACTGTAATTAGAATTACTTTATAATGAAATCGTAATTCATTTCTAATTCTACTTATGTGATGAAATGAACAATTAATGAAGAATTAAACAATTATGCTGGATTCCCACACAATAGTGACAGTGAACAATGAAAATATAATTCCCAAGTTATAATTGGACTATTCCCATTCCTCGTCCAAGCTAGTATGAATAATCCCATCATAAACTATGGGGATTATATTTTCACTGTTCACTTTCATTGTTGTGTGGGTATCCAGCTTTATAATTTTGTTCTAGGTTAATTCTCATATCATCACCACATACGTAAAAATATTGAGTTATAGTATGGTAGATATTACATTTATTTACTACTACTACTACTCATCGGCTGTACAGCACTTGAAGAGTCTTAGCCTCCTCCACAAGTCTTTTCCACGAATCTGTGTCCTGTGCTCTTTTTTACGCCCAAGGATTGAAGGTCAGTCTCTACGTCGTCCAACCATCCCTTGCTTGATCGACAGTTTTCTTTAACCACCTGGTTTTTTATATAGAGCCATAAATGCAAACGTGTTTCCGGCATCCGTTCCACATGAACTAACTATTAATTTACAGTATAATGAAATATTACTGGTACTTCAATCAATGGTTAATTGATACAATAAAATAATGATGAGTAACAATATTCTGAGAATACTCACTACAAAAAGAGTATCGTGTGAAACCGCAGGAGTAGTTCGCAAGGCTCTAACATTAGACAACTGGAAAACAAAATTTCAATCATATTATTAATAAAAAAATCTTTACAACCAATTCGCTGTGCTTTATATATTGGCAAGAAAAAATATCAGTACATGATTAGTGTTATAATCAGTCTCTAGCAGAAGCCATAAATTCTTCTTAGGGTCTTCCTCTCCCATTTATTCAACAGCATCTTATCTCAACTTGTCAAAACCCATGTTTCACAAGCATACATCACCACTGGTCGTAACACTGTTCTATAAATGTCAATTCTACTGCTCCAGCTAAACATCCTTGTTCTTAGAATTTTCTGTAGACCAAAGTATGCCCAATTTCCACCTTTCAATCTTTCTTCAATTTTCATTTGATTTTCATTCTTGATGTGAACAGGGATCCAATATACTTGAAACATTCTACTGTTTTAAAACTCCTGATGTCCTTCCAGTACAAGCTCTTCAGGAATCGTTCTTTGGTCTCTAGCCAACCTCATGTATACAGGCTTACTTTCATTGACCGCCAAACCTACTTTTTCACTCTTTTTCAAATTTTCTGAAGATTTCAATCCGATCCTCCTCCATTCGGTCTGAAATATCAACATCATTTGCATATGCTAGGCAATGTGCCATTCTAGTAAGCAACGTAGCTCTAGCATTCCAACCTCTGACTGCTCTTTCCAAGGTAAGATTGAACAAAGTGCTTGACAGAGCAATTCCCTACCTCAGACACATCTCAATGTTGAATTCTCGAGATCTTTGACCAGCAAAAATAGATTTGCTCTTTTCAATATCATTTTCATAAGGTGAACTAATTCATCTTGAAACTCAAGCACACCAAGTAGAAACACTTGGAAAATATAACCTCCACTATCATATGCTTGCTTACAATCTACGAATAACTGGTGGACAGGAATATTGAATTCATAGCATTATCGTAGTATTGTTCTGATGGTGAAAATGTGATCCGCTGGTGATCTTCTCTGTCTGGATCCACTCTGGTATTCTCCAAGAACATGTTTAGCATGAGGTACAAGTCACCTTTGCACAGACCTTATGAACTATATTTAGCAGAGCAATACCACGATAATTAGGACATTCAGACAAGAGTCTTTTTTATGCATTGAAAAGAGGAGTGCCACTTTCCAGTCATCTGGAATTTTCTCTTCCCTCCACACTTTACGTGAAAATCTCTTACATGCAAAGTTGACACTTGTTGAGGAGTTAGAGATGGGAACTTTTGATATGTTTAACGCACAACTTGTTCCAATAGAGTTGCAGAGTCAAAAATTGGTTTCTAGACATTCCTTTAAAATTAAAGATCTATTGTTGCGAAAGTGAAGATTTCACACTCAACAATAAAACTGCTGCAACAATAAAAAGTTGTAGGGAGATGCATAGAATAGATAAAGTATGCACCAAATTCAAAAGGATTCAATGCTCTATAAGCTCATAATTATCATAGACATTTTTAATAAATAATTAAACAGGTAAGTAGGCCTATAAGGCCCTAAAGAGCAAACACCTTGAAGAAACATTGAACACCTTAATGCACAGGTATCTCGGAAACTATAATAAATATTAAAAAAAGTTGTAAGATGATTTTCTAGGAAATATTGTAAAAATTGCTTGTATGTGAGACGCATAAATTTCAAGATAAGTGCAAAAAAAACAAAAAATAATTCCTTTGAACCACCCCAATCCCATTAACACATCCATGGGTGAAGACTCTTGATATGTTCAACTCCTTACTAACCTGATATTATAACTGCAGGGTCACATTGTAGTTCGAACTTTTCCCTCTAGGCCTATAACCCTTTATTGACTGGACTAATACTATTACACTTTATACAAGATGAATCTGTTCTATATACTTAAGTAACAGAACTCTTTTGTAACAGGAATTTTTTTGAATACTCTCTTATAGATTTACTAGTAGTTCTGTGAACAGTAGACCTCACGCAGTTATAAAACACAGTCTCCTCTAATAATGTCCATCAGAGTAAATTCTGTCCTGTCCTGTCGTGTCAGCGAGATATCGATGTATAAACGACTAATGGCTGTTTGGGTTGTATTGACAATGCTAATAAGCTAAGTGAGATCTAAGATTCAAGTCGACGGTTTTGCATTTCTCTTTATGTTTATATATTTTTATGTTCCGGATTTTCGGCGAAACGCGGTAATAGATTTTCATGAAATTTGACAGATATATTCCTTTTTAAATCTCAATGTTTTTGGAAATTTTTCATTTCAAGGACAATATAAAAGGAAAAAGAGCCTCCTTCATACGCTAATATTACTGTAAAAATCAGAGTATATAATTATTCATCACAAATCAGCTTTCAAGTGGATTATAAATTGCATGCAATGCAATATCTCAATGTAACTTGGTGAAAAAAAACAGCTGTTGTGTGGACTATTAATTGTATGCAGTGAGGCATGCAATTGATAACTTGAAGTAGCATAGTATTTTCTCCCGACTTTTCTCTGCTTTCAACTCGGTAAGCTTTTGATTATAGTAGCATAGCTGTTTACATCAAATTATTGATACATTGTCGATACAACAACCCAAACAGCCATTAGTCGTTTGTACACCGATATCTCGCCGACACGACAAGACAGGACAGAATTTAGTCTGATAAACAGTATTAGAGGAGACTGTGGTCTACTGTTCACAGAACTACTAGTAATTTGATGTAAACAGCTATTCTAGTTTCTAGATTTTTAACTAAGTTACATTGAGATATAAAATTGCATGCATTTAATAATCCCCTCGACTGCTGATTTATGATTAATAATTCTATAGGCCTAGTCCGTTTTTGAACTAAATTCCATAGTCTTATTTTTACTCTAATATAGGCGTATGAAGGGGGCTCCTTTTCCTTTCATATTATCCTCAAAATGTAAAAATTTTGAAAACCTTTTATATACGTCGACGCGCAATTTAAAAAGGAACATACCTACCAAATTTTACAAAAATCTATTACCGCGTTTCGACATACATAAAGAAAAATGGAAACCGTCAACTTGAATCTTAGACCTTACTAAGGGCCGTTTGCACAGTATAGATTTCTAAACTCGATTAAGTTAATCCGAAAGTTTAAACTTGAATCGGTTTTCTCAGTGCATTTACTAATCCAGTTTAAGTAAAACTAGTTTAGCGTTAAGTTGGTAAATAGAGTGTCATCGTTTATAATATCAGGAAGGCTGATTTTTACAGGAAATTTGTTATTTGTTTACAAACCATCAGTAATTTGAGGTTATGTAACAAAATCCATAGAGCTGTAAGCTGTACGGTTATAAAAGTGAAAAGCGATCAAGAAATTCATTAAGAACTTATGTTTAGTTGGCACCAGAAAATATATTTTAGAATGTATATTTTAGAATTTTGTTACGCTTGAATCTACTACAGTCTTCCTCGTTTATTAGAAATCTCTCGAAAGCAATAAAGACTATCTCATTTTTGGGTTATTAAAAACATGTTTTCTAATCGAAGACCACTGTTAAAAACTGTCTTAATTTCTATCAAATGGTTTATTCAATCAAAATACTAAATTGGCAGTTGCTGTACTCAAGCAAAACTGTTAAAAAATTCTCTATCCCAGAAATTCAAATTATTTTTTTTTGCCCAATTTTCCTCAGTTTCAAAATTTCTTTGCAGTCATCTTTATCAATCGCATTAAAAACTTCTATCAATTCCTCCATTACAATTATTTTTACATTCAAATAATGATTCACTATAACCTAAATTAATAATAATTATCGTCTACAGAAGCATTAAAAACAACCGTCAAAAAATAATTTACTCTAAGCTGTTTCCCCATCGAATCTTTACAGATGTCAAGTTAGGGCTGTTTGCACAGTGTAAGTTTAAGCTGAAGCTTTAACCAAATCTGGATTTTTTTTTTTGGTTTAAACTAAAATTCCGTTTGCACAGTATCAGTTTAAACTCTGTGTTGAGTTTAAACTCTTGGAAAGTTTAAACCTCCAAAGTAGGAGGTTTAAACCAAATAATTTGGATTAACTTGACATCTGTAAAGATTTGATGGGAAAACAGGTGATAGTAAATTATTTTTCAATGTTTGTTTTTAATGCTTCTGTAGACAATAATAATTATTATTTAGGTTATAGTGAATCAATAATGGAGAAATTGATAGAAGTTTTTAATGCGATTGATAAAGATGACTGGGAAGAAATTTCGAAAAAGAAAAATTAGGCAAAAAACAAATCATTCAAATTTCTAAGACAGTTATGCTTGAGTAAAGCATCTGCCAATTTAGTATTTGATTAATACACCACTTGATAGAAAATAAGACAATTTTTTAACAGTGGTCTTTGATTAGAAAACATGTTCTTAAAACACATAACAAAGATATTTTGCTTTCGAAAGATTTATAATAATCAAGGAATACCGTAGTAGATTTAAGCGTAACAAAATAACTTTTTCTTACATTCTAAGATATATTTTTTGGTGCCAACTAAATATAAATTGTATCTAATAATAATATAGCATTCCATCATTTTATGAAGAACTTCTTGATTGCTTTTCACTTTTATTACCATATAGCTTACAGCTCTGTGGATTTGGTACGAGGAAATAGTAGCTACATAACCTCAATTTACTGATGGTTTGTAAACAAATAACAAATTTCCTGTAAAAATTAGCCTTCCTCATTCCTGTTATTATAAACAATGACATTCTATTTCTATTACTCACTTAACGCTAAACTAGTTTAACTTAAACTGGATTAGTAAATGCACTGAGAAAACCAATTCAAGTTTAAACTTTCGGATTAACTTAAACTCGATTAACTTAATCGAGTTTAGCAATCTATACTGTTCAAACGGCCCTAAACAAAAAAAAATCCAGATTTGGTTTAAGCTTTAGCTTAAACTTACACTGTGCAAACGGTTCTTAGAATCTAAATACAGTACAAGATAACCTAACATGCAGTTTTGACCAATAACAGTTGTAAAACTAGCGTACGAAATTTGAAGTGTACTTACAAATTTTGTTGAAATGGTTTTCCGTAAATGAGACAACATTTTTTGAGCTGAATTATAATATAATGAAGAAAAATTAAACTTGCTGAAGGGCACTTCTAAATTATGCAAAACGTCCTTCCTTCCTTCCTTGCCAGAAAACTACTAGCAGAACATAAACTTGATGAACTACAGCTGTTATAATCAAAAACAGATGATTATTACTCATTTCATCGCCTACTACATCTACATGGCCAGTTCCTACAGCCGATCAGCTGTTCAAAAGCGTACACTTCAAGACTTCAACCCGTGTTTACATTGAAATCCCTATGTCCAATGGAATTTTTCATGAATAAACGTTAATAATAATTCAACTGATAACTACTTTTTCGAAAAAAGGGTTGCTATTTCATTTTACCAATACAATTTTTATCCTTCATCATGAATTTCATGCGTAGTAATCATTGAAATCTCTTAATATTCTTAGTTATTGGTTAACCAATTTTTAGGTTAGCCTTGTTTAAATTAGCTTTTTCAAATTCAAACACGTATTTCAATATTATTGTCAAAAAATATAGTGTAGAGTTGAGTTGCTTGAGCTTTGAATTAGGCCAACCTATTGTTTTTTTTAATTTTGATTACAGTATTGCTCAATTTCTACGAAAGGAATTACAATCACGGCTTTTGTAGTATGCTAATATTTATAGCTTTATTAGATTTAAATAATTTATAGATTAAACATAATTTTTTTGAAAAGGTAAATTGGTAGTCTATCACTCATTTTATTATATAAGTCACTATTGGAATAAGAATTCTTCTTAAATCATAACAAGAATGGCTTGAAATAGAAAACTTTTGCAGTGTAGGTTATATTTAGTATTAAAACAGAACCTACAGTACGGTATTTCTAACAACATTATTATAACCTAAACGAAAATATGTGATCAACGATTATACTGCTAGCTTACTCAGTAAAGGATTTCAATATTCAGCCTGATCCAGTAACTTACATAAATCATTTTTATCTAATCTGTTTCTACTCTTAACAAAGACAGTTCGACACAATTTGAAATTTGATGATTCCCCGATCCAAGACCGTGAGGAATACATCTTACTCATCGGAAGTAAGTACCGGTAAGTAGTGTTTTTTATGGGTTATGGCTGATCGATACAGAGTAAATAATAATTTGTTGCAAAGTGAGATATCAGAGTTCTTGTATTTATATCATATGTAAGACCATGTCGTATTATGAAAAATCTATGTATATTCTTCAATAGTGCTAATGAACCAATGATATGTTTATTGACGCTCTGATAGGATACTACTTGAAAGATTTATTCTTGGTCACAACAGTTATAATATGAATAATATCCTGATACATGAGAATAAGGGTATGATCACATTGAATGGGTATGTGCAAATTTACGTCGAATCATGCATGACCCGAAAAACAAAATTTGAAAAATGCTATTGAAACACGTTGTTCACACTGAACGCAACCAAGTGCATGCTTACAGTGTGAGTGTTCCTTTTGCTCTTTTCAGATATTGTACGTTTCTCGTCTGCACGCTTGGTTATGCATAATTAAGCGCGCTCTTGCACAAATTATACTAATAATTATTATGGTCTCTTCTAACATGCAAAGGCTAGAGTCCCCCAGCTGAGTTAAGATTATCTGCTAAATGGCAGGGATATCATTATAGCGCAATTAATAATCCAATTCAGTGTTGCTATAAATTTGTCATTTCATGCCTTGAGCTGTTATTTTATATATGCTAAAAATTTGAACATTTTCTGCTCATTTGGTTTTGAAAATGCTGATAAAACACAGATAAACACTGGAAACGCCAATATCTAGCACACCTTCTAGGCCCTGCAATAGCCTACATAACTAATACACCTCAAGTTACCTAAAATTTTGTACCAAACGTAAAAATTTTCTCTTGAATTTTTAAAAAGCTGAGAAAATGCTGGTAAGAGCAAAAAAATCGCCTATTCTGGGCGATATAGAAGTCAATAAGGTTTAGCTATTTTGAATTTCTAGACCCTATAACTGAACTTGTATTCAACTTTTTCTGTCAATTCTTGAAAAAGCTTGAGAAGCTTGAAAAGGCTTGAGAATGTACAACACACCAGCATTAAACGGTCGTCCTTACACCAAAAGAAAAGTGTTTTTCCAGTTTAAAGTTATCAAAATACAATATACTTTGTAATAATATTGGTAAAAAATATGGATAATCAACAACCAATCAACTGAAACACGACTTTCTTACTTATCCGGGTGAGTAAATAGATTAATGGGTAAAAGAATGAGTGTCATTTTACTTCTACCTCAAGAATCAAGAATTTTATTGGCCATAAAACAACATTACAAAAATGTAAGCAATAGGCTTCGTCAATAATAAGTAAAATATCACAAGTTGGACTATAAAATGAACAAATTTACAAATACACATTGAAATATTGTAGTAAAATAACACGAGTTGGACTATAGAAACGAACAAAATTACACATATACATTGAAATATTCCAGGTACTCATTGACAGAATAGAAAGCTTCAGACTTGAGCCATTTATCAACAGAAATACAAAACGTTTTCAATGGTAACTTCTTAACATTATCTGGTAAAAAATTAAACATGCGAATTTGTAGGTACTTATGACTTTTTAGAGTTTTAGTCAATCTAACTGTAGGTCTAGTTATATCGTCCCTATGTCTAGTATAATGTGAATGTATAGAAATATTTTTATCAAAATTAGACAGATTTTTCTTCACTGAGATTAAATTATAATATATATACAGACAAGGCAAGGTCATAATTTTGTGTTCTACAAAAATTCCTCTACAAGATTCATTGTATTTCATACCAAATATAACTCTAAGTGCTTTCTTTTGCCATATAAATGCTTTTTTTGAAGAAGATGAGTTGCCCCACAGTTTTACTCCATAAATCAAGTGTGAATGGAAGAGACCAAAGTAAATCATTTTAATTACATCAAGGTTTACACAATATTTCAGTCTTTGTAAGAGAAATGTTACTCTAGAAAGCTTTTTACATAAATTCACTAGGTGATACTCCCAGCTGAGTTTACTATCTAAGTACATTCCTAGTAACTTTACAGGCTTGAAAACATCATCATTCAGATTCAGGTTACCAGTACTTACATTGTTGAGAGAAAATATTATTTGTTCTATTTTGCTCTCATTTACCTTAAGTAAGTTGGCATTGAACCATACCTTAGACTCATCCATAGCCCTTCCAAGCGTATCCTGAACAGTTTTTATATCAACGTCCTTATGTACCAGAGTGGTATCATCTGCATATAATATTGAAAAGACAGAAACATTTTTACTAAAATCATTTACAAAGACCAGAAACAGAAAAGGGCCAAGGACTGATCCTAGAGGAACCCCCATGGTTACATCAAGGAAATTTGAGTTTGCACTATTCAAGCTAACCATTTGTTTTCTATTTTTCAAATAACTCTTGATCAGCATGAGCTCCTTATCTTTAATACCATACTTTTCAAGTTTTTTGCAGAGTATAGAGTGAGAGACACAGTCGAATGCCTTGCTTAAGTCCAATAGTAAAGATCCAACTGGTTGCTTGAGTTCAAAACATATTCAACAAGTTTTTCAATTGCATCAATAGTACTATGATTCGGTCTAAAGCCATACTGAGAAGGATAGAACAGCTGGTTGTTAACAAAATATTCATTAAGTTGAATTACAATACATGTCTCAATGATTTTACTTAGTATAGGTACAATTGCAATTGGTCTATAGTTCTGGGGTTTATTAGGATCCCCCTTCTTATAAACAGGTGTAACTTTGGTAACTTTTAGAAAATCAGGAAAAACTCCTTCACTCAGTATATAATTTACAATATAAGTCAGTTCAGATATAAAAACATCAACTACATTTTTCAACAAATAATTTGACATACAATACACATCCTCAGATTTTGAGTGACTCATTCTATTTATAATAAGACTAATGATTGTTTTATTAACCTTCTTAAATTTAAAATTTTGGTTATTCAGATTACTATTGATACTATTATTTAAAAGATCAGAGTAGTCTACATCATTTGTACTATTACTGTTTGTTTGAATATTACCAGTAGCACATGACACATTAACAAAAAAATTATTAAACTGCTCAGGAGAGATTGGAATGACCTGTTTTGTTGAATTCACCAGATTACCTCAGATTTGCTAGAGCTATCACCTTCCACTTTTGCTTTCGGAAGTGCTTATAATAGACAACAAGAATAATTATTATTCTCATATATATATATTGTTTATTTTTCTGTGTGGCGAAAAATAACGTTCTCACCATGGGCAAAAATGTTTTTCCGGCTCTCAATCTTTTCTAGTCCTCGGCCTACGGCCTCGGACTTGAAAACCGATTTCGAGCCAGAAAAGTCTCATTTTCGGCCCTAGGTGCGAAATATACTATTTCGAAAAAAGGGTTGTCATTTTATTTTACCAATACAATTTTTATCCTTCATCATGAATTTCATGCGTAGTAATCATTGAGTTCTCTTAATATTCTTAGTTATTGGTTAACCAATTTTTAGGTTAGCCTTGTTTAAATTAGCTTTTTCAAATTCAAACCCGTATTTCAATTATTGTCAAGAAATATAATATAGAGTTGAGTTGCTTGAGCTTTGAATTAGGCCAACCTATTGTTTTTTCCAATTTTGATTACAGTATTGCTCAATTTCTACGAAAGGAATTACAATCACGGCTTTTGTAGTATGCTAATATTTATAGCTTTATTAGATTTAAATAATTTATAGATTAAACATAATTTTTTTGAAAAGGTAAATTGGTAGTCTATTACTCATTTTATTATATAAGTCACTATTGGAAAAGAATTCTTCTTAAATCATAACAAGAATGGCTTGAAATAGAAAACTTTTGCAGTGTAGGTTATATTTAGTATTAAAACAGAACCTACAGTACGGTATTTCTAACAATATTATTATAACCTAAACGAAAATATGTGATCAATGATTATACTGCTAGCTTACTCAGTAAATGATTTCAATATTCAGCCTGATCCAGTAACTTACATAAATAATTATTATCTAATCTGTTTCTACTCTTAACAAAGACAGTACGACACAATTTGAAATTTGATGATTCCCCGATCCAAGACCGTGAGGAATACATCTTACTCATCGGAAGTAAGTACCGGTAAGTAGTGTTCTTTATGGGTTATGTCTGATCGATACAGAGTAAATAATAATTTGTTGCAAAGTGAGATATCAGAGTTCTTGTATTTATATCATATGTAAGACCATGTCTTATTATGAAAAATCTATGTATATTCTTCAATAGTGCTAATGAACCAATGATATGTTTATTGATGCTCTGGTAGGATACTACTTGAAAGATTTATTCTTGGTCATAACAGTTATAATATGAATAATATCCTGATACATGAGAATAAGGGTATGATCACATTGAATGGGTATGTGCAAATTTACGTCGAATCACGCATGACCCGAAAAACAAAATTTGAAAAATGCTATTGAAACACGTTGTTCACACTGAACGCAACCAAGTGCATGCTTACAGTGTGAGTGTACCTTTTGCTCTTTTCAGATATTGTACGTTTCTCGTCTGCACGCTTGGTTATGCATAATTAAGCGCGCTCTTGCACAAAAATATACTAATAATTATTATGGTCTCTTCTAACATGCAAAGGCTAGAGTCCCCCAGCTGAGTTAAGATTATCTGCTAAATGGCAGGGGTATCATTATAGCGCAATTAATAATCCAATTCAGTGTTGCTATAAATTTGTCATTTCATTCCTTGAACTGTTATTTTATATACCGTAAAACCGGCTAACTTGGGACAGTTGTCTAACTTGGGACAGTTTAACCCCTTCCCTTCAATTCCAACTTACCAGCTGTCTGTGCAATTCATTCTGAGCTCTGGCATTGTGGATTTGTTGAGAACACATCATTAAAAATATTTAATAACGTTTAGAACATTAGATTATCAGCTTAGATACTTTTTTAACAGTCATAACAATCTACTATTTGTAACCTAGAAATTGAGCCTTTAAGAACTTCTATTGTGTGCACTCAATTATTACACACGACTATTTTATCAATCATTTGATTATTTTACAGTTAAAGTATTTTTATTATGAATATGATACATATTATTCAAAATTCAATGTATCAAGGTAGCCTTCAACCACTCAATTGTCTAATTACAGGCAAATCATATTGGTGTCCCAAGTTACCCAACCTCTGTTGGTAATTTGGGACACCATATTTTTCAATTTTTTTTCAGAACAGGTTGGAATAATAATAAATTGAATGTATATATTTGAAGTATTATTGAAGACCTGAGTTCTGAGCACAGGAGAAATAAACTATTGAAATAATAATGCAACTGAATTTCAAGTCAAAGTTGAAAACTGTCCCAAGTTAGCCGGTTTGACGGTATGCTAAAAATTTGAACATTTTCTCCTTATTTGGTTTTGAAAATGCTGATAAAACACAGATAAACACTGGAAACGCCAATATCTAGCACACCTTCTAGGCCCTGCAATAGCCTACATAACTAATACACCTCAAGTTACCTAAAATTTTGTACCAAACGTAAAAATTTTCTCTTGAATTTTTAAAAAGCTGAGAAAATGCTGGTAAGAGCAAAAAAATCGCCTATTCTGGGCGATATAGAAGTCAATAAGGTTTAGCTATTTTGAATTTCTAGACCCTATAACTGAACTTGTATTCAACATTTTTCTGTCAATTCTTGAAAAAGCTTGAGAAGCTTGAAAAGGCTTGAGAATGTACAACACACCAGCATTAAACGGTCGTCCTTACACCAAAAGAAAAGTGTTTTTCCAGTTTAAAGTTATCAAAATACAATATACTTTGTAACAATATTGGTAAAAAATATGGATAATCAACAACCAATCAACTGAAACACGACTTTCTTACTTATCCGGGTGAGTAAATAGATTAATGGGTAAAAGAATGAGTTTCATTTTACTTCTACCTAATATATATTAATGTAATTATATTAATGTCAAAAAACTGATATGTTTATACTTCATTCAGTTTTGAAGCTCTGCTATTTGAATTACAGCACAATCTTGAATAACTTTTGCTTTAACAATTATTACCCACAGTTGTGGGATCAGAGGAAACACATACTGTAATTCAAAACACTACTAGCAGTTTTAATGATTCTAAACTTTGAAGAAAGTATAGGTATATAGGGAGACTGGGGCTAGTGTGGACATTTTTTTTCATTTTGCTATAAAAACTTGGAAAACCGTTATTATCGACCAAATTCACATACTTTGCATAGGTATTCTATTTACCTATATAACAGACTCAGAACATGTGCAAAAATTAATGTTCTGGGGATGGAAATCTAATTTTAAAATAATTCTACAAATGTCTACTCTAGCCCCTATATGGGGCTAGAGTAGACAATCAATATTTTCGAGTGGGGCTGGAGTGGACAAAATAAAAAAATCTACTTTTTACAATAATTTTATTAATAACACATTATTTAAGAAATCTGTGAGTCATTTATAAGATTAAAAATGGAATAATAAGTTGAAATTGTTAAGCCTAAGCCTTTAGATTATTTGATATAATAATTTTTGAAGTTTACTTCAAAACTAAAATAATTGGCTGTCCTCTTTGTTCCTCTTTTTTCCACTGGTTTTGGAAGCTTGAAGCAAATATCTCCAATGTCAACTGTTGATGCATCTGTCACACCTGGAAATATGAATTTCTTCTGCTTTTTCCTGAGGTATTTCACTTCATATTCATTATCTGAAATTCTACTCTGCAATTGTCCAACATAGTAAACAAGACTTCCTTTGAAGCTTTCAAATTTCACAATTACAAAATCTCCCTGTTTCAAATTGCAATTAGGCCTATCCAGAGGTTCAGGCTCAGGAAGATCACTATCACTGTCTTTGAAGGCTTCATTCTCTGATTCTAGATCCATTTCTATTTTGGACTCTTCACTTTCGAAACTTGAATCTTTTTTTGAAGAGAATCTGAGATGTTTACTTGTCTGTCTCTCTACTTTTCTCTTCAATTTTTCTTCCTTCTCAACCAATTTCCTCTTCTTCTTTTCTTCTATATCTTCCAAACGTTTCTTTTCTGGAGTTTTGGTGAAAACTCGAGATTTTCCTCTTTCCCTCCCACTTGAAGAAATTTTCCTGGGTCCAGCTTTAGGAAAAGGCAAAACATTTTCCAGGTGTGATGTTAACATCTTGCCTTGAATTCGTAGATTTGATGATTGATGAAGATGGAGTCTTTGAAGGAGTGATCTCAATGATGGAGGATGAAGATGGAGAAGTCGGTGCAAGCATGGCAGTCTCATTCGAAGTTTGAGGAGTTGGTGCAATTGTGAGGATTTCCTTTTGAGTCTGATTAGTTTGTGGAATCATGGGAACATCATTTTTGTTGTGTTATCATATGGTGGTGGCCTGTCAGTAACGTAGCTGCACAGAAAATCTTCATCACAGAATGCAAGTCTATTCACAGGCCAAATTCCAGGTTTTGAAAAGAAGACACAATATTTTTTGGCGTGAATGAATTGAGATAAGCTTTACCTACAAGACTAGCAATGTGTTCCACTCTTATCCCTGTGTTTTTTGAAGACAGTGTGCAAGTTAGATCATTGAAAGCTACCCTCAGAGCGGCTTTGAAAGGACCAAACACACCAATGTCCAATGGTTGAAGCCGGTGTGAGCAATGAGGTGGAAATGTTAAAAGTACAATGCCACTGTCCTTGGCAAAAGATACAGCTTCCAAAGTAATATGACTAGTGTGGTTGTCCAAAAGCAAAAGGTATGGCCTCTCTTTTGTACAGTTTGTTTGCTCTTTTATGTGCTGTAGAACTTTCAAGAAGTGTTCAGCAGTCATCCAACCTGTATTGGATGGAAATCCTAGGCTTCCAGTAGGAGCTCCAGCAAGGTAATGACTCTTGTAACGAAGTCTTGGGAAAATAAAAACTGGGGCTAAACTATTGCCATTTGCAATAATTATGGCACAGACTGTGACTAGTTCCCCTCTCTCTCTTGCTACTATTTGGCCAACTTGTTTCTTACCAGTTTCTGCTATCACCTTGGGGCTTGGAAGTACAGTTGTGACACCAGTCTCATCCAAATTTAAAATTCTATCTGGTGAAAAATTATATTTATCCATTACTGCACAGAAGTTTCCAAAGAATTCTTCAATACTTGTCTTGTTGAATGCACTTGCACATGCAAGGCTGGTATTTTCAGGTTTACAGAGACTCAGAAAAGGGTGGCGTTTCTTGTAACTCTGAATTCAGTCAATACCTGCACACTCATTGCTATCCCAACTTTCAGGGTATTTTACTTTCAGTTTTTTTGCATATTCATATGCAAGTTTTCGTGCTTGTAAATAAGTCAAACCATAGTGCATTGATAAAGCTTTGGTTAGATATTCTTGCAGCATCTTTTCTTGATCATCAGAAAACACTTGGTGAACATGGTATTTATGCTTAACTTTCACTTTGAGACTTGATGCAACATCTTTCTCTGGTGTGTTGTCAGTCTCTGAATCATTGCCCTCACCTGCTTTTAGAGCTTTGAGTCGCTTGAAGAGCATAGATTTTGTGAGTCCAAATTTAGCAGCACTCTCGTATGGTCTTCTTCTCCTTCATCACCTCATGTATCGCTTTCTTCACATTCTCTTCAGAAATGTCAGCACAGGAAGTTTTCCTCTCATAAGTTCGTACCATCTGAAACAAACAAAAATGACAGTTTTTTTAGTACCAAGCAATTAAATCATTGGGCTAACCTTAAAAATATTCTTATTAATTAAATTCTCAAATGGATGATTATGAATAATAATCAGGCTGGTTGCAATTCCATATGTCTTGAACATTGTTCCAGCACAATCATTAACATCAATATCCCTAAAGTCACCCATAACCAAAGCTAGTCAATCTAACTAATGTTGATATAATAATTATGTTTGAGGCATAGCCTAAGAAACTGCAGCCATTAGGCGTATTTATATTCTTGAAAAATAATCTAAATATATAATTAAATAACTCTTTAACACATTATCATTACTTAATAATTGAGTAAATGTGATAAATCATTATGTGTGTAGTGTGGGGCTAATGTAGACAATGTCCACAACAGCCCCTATGTGCAATGTCCACTTTAGCCCCCATAGACCATTTTAAGAAGAAATAGATTTGACTTATGAAAATTAATTGAAATCAGAGGCTTTATTCCTGAGTAATCAAGATAATAACTAATATTGAATTAAATACAAAGAAACTTTCCAAACATATAATAATTGAATGATTTATTACCTTAAAAGATGACGAGATTTTACAGTTGAAGCGCCAAAAACGTTGTATTTTTATTCCAACTTAACCTCAAATGCGATCGACTCCAAACTTACACATGCGGTTAGAAGTCATGTTGCCAACCTAAGAAAATTAATTTCCCGAGATTGTATCAGTATAGATGGGAACAGCTGACTTGTCTACACCAGCCCCGTGTCCACACTAGCCCCAGTCTCCCTACAGTAGTTCAATTGAAATATTATTTATGATTGTAAATGTCATAATGTCAATAAAAAAATTACGGTGTAAACTATACAGTTAATTTTGTAGACCTACCAGGGTACACTATTTTATAAATGTAACTCATTCTCTATTAAATGTATGCCAGCTATGAATCATATAAGCCTAAAAAGCTTTGATATATATATATATATATATATATATATATATATATATATATGTGTGTAATATTTATCCTACACAATACAAAATAAACACTTTTTTACTTGAAAGTTTTGAAAAAATAATGAATTTAGTCTTAAACTCCAGAATAGAGTTGAGCGCACCCATAAATACATCGTACTTAAATTCGTTTAGAAAGAAACTTAAACTTAAAAGAATAATTTAGATTATCAACAATGTTTTTATAATTCATTGTTGTTCAATAACATGATAATTCTCATTTATAAACCATGACTCTGCTAAACTTAATACTTTTGTAAATGAAGTAAGTTTGAATTTGAATAAGCTATCTTGAAACAAGTACCGGTAACCTACAAATTGGTTAACCAATAACTAAAAATATTAATATAATTCAATGATTACTACCCTTGAAATTTATGATATATAAAATTTGAATTGGAAAAATAAAATAACAAGTCTCTATTCCAAAAAAGTGATTATCAGTTGTATTAAACGTTTATTCATGAAAAATTCCATTCAACTAAAGCCTTGTACACACGTCCGTACAGATTCGCGCGAACATTCAAAAAGCCTCGGCATTCAAAAAGCTATCTGATTTGCAGACGACACGAAGACATGGTAGATGTAAATTTTCCACATCATGACAACAATGGCGTCATTCCATCATTGAAGATAATTATTACAAAATGCAGCTGTATCATTTATTTTAATGACTTGTATAATAAAATCGAAAATAAAACTCAACAAACGATGTTGGTGGGTTGAACGATTGTAGGTTTAAGTAAGGAAATAAATTGCTACATGACATAAGATATGAGATTGTCAATACAAACTTTATTAGGATGTCAAAACATTATTTTGTTTATATACTGAAACTAATTCAACTAGTTATCCAAAACAAATGATACAGTACCATCATGAGGGAAGCAATAACTTCACAAGAACGATTGGCCCTAACTTTGAGATTCTTGGCATTAGGCGATTCATTTGTTGGTTTCCAATATCTATTCTGAATCTCAAAAAAGGAAATTTCTACAATAATTCTAGAAGTTTTGATGACCTAATCAAAAGCACTTAACACTGCCCTACAAAATTGACAGTCTCCTTTAACGAAATTAGCCAAAAATTGAATCAAATACTGAATTGATGCCCATTTTAAACTAACTCTGCTCATACACATGACAAAACAAGATTTTCCAAGAAATCAGCTTAAAGATTTACCTTTAATAAGGAATACTAGTTCAAAGTTTGAATAAATCTCTCTATGGATAGCCCAGCTATCTAAAACATATAATATCATATTGAAGATTACAATTTTAATTACCAACTCTGATTGATAACATAAAACAAACACAACATGATTTGATAGCCACTACAGTAAGATAATAATTATGTGAGCTATACTTTTTTGTAGGGACCATGTAGAGAAGCTATTTTCACTTAAATTATGCAGTTCTAAATTTGTTAAACATGATAAAAAATTATATACTCCATGCATGTTTCTATTTAAATATTTGATAATCCACATATCCTACAAAATCACAAAAATCCTACAATTTACAATTAGTTATTAGATCACAATTTGATTTGTCATTTATTAACCTAATTCATTGGAATTAGGTTATGACGCCTTCAATGTTTACGTTTTGCCTCACCCGTATGGCAAAAACGCGTCCACACGTACATTCAAAGCTCGCCCGAGGCGCCTTTGAGCACGCCATAAAACGGTGTACACACGTACGTTTGCCTCTGGTGAGCATACGTGTATGGGCTTGCATTCGCACGTGTGGACACTGTTCGCTGAGGCATGTGGGCGAACCGGAACCCTGTCGGTATTTTGGCGTGCTCAAAGGCGCCTCGGGCGAGCATTGAATGTACGTGTGGACGCGATTTTGCCATACGGGTGAGGCAAAACGTAACATTGAAGGCGTCATAACCTAATTCATTGGAATTAGGTTAATGAATGACAAATCAAATTGTGATCCAATAACTAATTGTAAATTGTGGGATTTTTGTAATTTTGTAGGATATGTGGATTGTCAAATATTTAAATAGAAACATGCATGGAATATGAAATTTGTATCCTGATTAACAAATTTAGAACTGCATAATTTAAGTGAAAAAAGCTTCTATAAAGGGTTCCTACAAGAAAGTATAGCTCAAATATTATTTTACTGTGGCTATCAAATCATCTTATGTTTGTTTCATGTTATCAATCAGAGTTGTTAATTGAAATTGTAATCTTCAATATGATATTATACGTTTTAGATAGCTAGGCTATCTATACAGAGATTTATTCAAACTTTGAACTAGTATTCCCTTAAAGGTAAATCTTGAAGCTAATCTTTTGGAGAATCTTGTTTTGTCATGTGTTTGAGCAGAGTTAGTTTAAAATGGGCAGCAATTTAGTATTTGATTCAATTTATTGCTAATTTCCTTAAAGAAGACTGTCAATTTTGTGAGACAATGTTAAGTGCTTTGATTGGGTCATCAAAACTTCTGGAATTATTGTAGAAATTTTCTTTTTGGAAGAAAGTGATATCATTATTGTTTAGATAACTAGTTGAATTAGATTCAGTATATTAACAAGATAATGTTTGACAACCTAATAAAGTTTGAACTGTCAATCTTATGTCATGTAGCAATTTATTTCCTTACTCCAACCTACAATCGTTCAACCCACCAACATCGTTTGTCAAGTTCTATTTTTGATTTTATTATATAAGTCATTGAAATAAAATGATACTGCTGCAATTTGTGATAACTATCTTCAATGATGGAATGACGCCATTGTTGTCATGTGGAAAATCTACATCTACCATGTCTTCGTGTCGTCTGCAAATCAGATAGCTTTTTGAAAGCCGAGGCATACGTGGATCGCGTCCACAAGGACGTACAGTGAATGTTGAGGCATATGTACATACGATTGTTCGCGCGAATCTGTACGGACGTGTGTACAAGGCTTAATACCGTCAGGGTTCCGGTTCGCCCACATGCCTCAGCGAACAGTGTCCAGACGTGCGAATGCAAGCCCGGGCGTGCTCAAAGGCGCCTCGGGCGAGCATACGTGTATGGGCTTGCATTCGCACGTGTGGACACTGTTCGCTGAGGCATGTGGGCGAACCGGAACCCTGTCGGTATTTTGGCGTGCTCAAAGGCGCCTTGGGCGAGCATTGAATGTACGTGTGGACGCGATTTTGCCATACGGGTGAGGCAAAACGTAAACATTGAAGGCGTCATAACCTAATTCCAATGAATTAGGTTAATGAATGACAAATCAAATTGTGATCCAATAACTAATTGTAAATTGTAGGATTTTTGTCATTTTGTAGGATATGTGGATTGTCAAATAGAAACTATTAAATTAATTTAAATAGAAACATGCATGGAGTATATAATTTGTATCATGATTAACAAATTTAGAACTGCATAACTTAAGTGAAAAAAGCTCCTCTACAGGGTTCCTACAAGAAAGTATAGCTCAAATATTATTTTACTGTGGCTATCAAATCATCTTGTGTTTGTTTCATGTTATCAATCAGAGTTGTTAATTAAAATTGTAATCTTCAATATGATATTATTCGTTTTAGATAGCTAGGCTATCTATAGAGAGATTTATTCAAACTTTCAACTAGTATTTTCTTAAAGGTAAATCTTGAAGCTAATCTTTTGGAGAATCTTGTTTTGTCATGTGTATGAGCAGAGCTAGTTCAAAATGGGCAGCAATTCAGTATTTGATTCAATTTATTGCTAATTTCCTCAAAGAAGACTGTAAATTTTTTGAGACAGTGTCAAGTGCTTTGATTAGGTCATCAAAACTTCTGGAATTATTGTAGAAATTTTCTTTTTTTTGAGATTCAGAATAGATATTGGGAACCAACAAATGAATCCCCTAATGCCAAGAATCTCAAAGTTAGAGCCAATCGTTCTTGTGGAGTTATTGCTTCCCTCATGATGATATCATTATTGTTTAGATAACTAGTTGAATTAGATTCGGTATATTAACAAAATGATGTTTTGACAACCTAATAAAGTTTGAATTGTCAATCTTATGTCATGTAGCAATTTATTTCCTTACTTCAACCTACAATCGTTCAACCCACCAACATCGTTTGTCAAGTTTTATTTTTGATTTTATTATATAAGTCATTGAAATAAAATGATACTGCTGCAATTTGTGATAACTATCTTCAATGATGGAATGACGCCATTGTAGTCATGTTGTGGAAAATCTACATCTACCATGTCTTCGTGTCGTCTGCAAATCAGATAGCTTTTTGAATGCCGAGGCATACGTGGCACGCGTCCACAAGGACGTACAGTGAATGCCGAGGCATGTGTACATACGATTGTTCGCGTGAATCTATACGGACGTGTGTACAAGGCTTCAAACGGTGTACACACGTACGTTTGCCTCGGGTGAGCATACGCCTTGTACACACGTCCGTACAGATTCGCGCGAACAATCGTATGTACATATGCCTCAACATTCACTGTACGTCCTTGTGGACGCGATCCACGTATGCCTCGGCATTCAAAAAGCTATCTGATTTGCAGACGACACGTTACATGGTAGAAGTAAATTTTCCACATCATGACAAATTGACAACAATGGCGTCATTCCATCATTGAAGATAATTATTACAAAATGCAGCTGTATCATCTATTTTGATGACTAGTATAATAATAAAATTGAAAATATAACTTAACAAACGATGTTGGTAGGTTGAACAATTGTAGGTTGAAGTAAGGAAATAAATTGCTATAAGATATGAGATTGTCAATTCAAAAGAGGAAATTTCCACAATAATTCCAGAAGTTTTGATGACCTTATCAAAGCACTTAACACTGTCCTACAAAATTGACAGTCTTCTTTAACAAAATTAGCCATAAATTGAATCAAATACTGAATTGCTGCCTATTTTAAACCAACTCTGCTCATATACATAAAAAAACAAGATTCTCCAAAAGATTAGCTTCAAGATTTACCATTAAGGAATACTTGTTCAAAGTTTGAATAAATCTCTCTATGTATTCGAGGGGCTCTGAGGAGCCTGCTGACGGATCACCCTCTGTACTCACTCCGTGAGTTCTGTATGTTGGAGAGCAGTGTGGTGAGTGCCTATTTTCGTATTTGATTTCTGCCCCTGGGCAGTTGTCTTTTTTACATTTTTGACGTGTCCCAGTGGGCTTCACTTTAGTGATCCCTTTTATGGACTTATTTAAATAAATACTAAAAAAAATACTATAGCCTAGCTATCTGAAACATATAACATACTGAAGTTTACAATCAAAATTACCAACTCTGATTGATAACATAAAACAAACACAAGATTATTTGATAGCCACAGTAAGATAATAATGTGACCTATACTTTTTTGTAGGAACCCTGTAGAGAAGCTATTTCCACTTAAATTATGGAGTTATAAATTTGTTAATTATGATTCAAAGCATATTCTACATGCATGTTTCTATTTAAATATTTGACAATCCACATATCCTACAAAATTACAAAAATCCTACAATTCACAATTAGTCATTGGATCATAATTTGATTTGTCATTCATTAACCTAATTCTATGACGCCTTAAATGTTTACGTTTTGCCTCACCCGTATGGCAAAAACGCGTCCACACGTACATTCAATGCTCGCCCGAGGCGCCTTTGAGCACGCCAAAAACGGTGCCGTCAGGGTTCCGGTTCGCCCACATGCCTCAGCGAACAGTGTCCAGACATGCGAATGCAAGCTCATACACGCATGCTCACCCGAGGCAAACGTACGTGTGTACACCGTAGGGTTTTTAATGTAAACACGGGTTGAAGTGTACGCTTTTGAACAGCTGATCACCTGATGGTTCTAGCCTTGTAGTTATGTAAGCAACGCTCATTTGCATGGATACACTGCTCCAATGACTCGAGTGACTCGAGCTAGGCGACCCGCGTTTCATGGGAGCTTTTGACAGTTCATCATCCGGTCGCCATCTTTGATTTTTCTCGCCCGGGTCATGAATCGTGACCCGACCAAATAGTACGGGCTACGAAGTTATAGGATAGCCCGAGTCACCCGGAATCGGAGCGCTCCTATTGGTTGATAGTTTCGCGTTGTCTGCTCTGGTCTGCAGTCAAGTAAACAACGCAATATTATTAGTTTAGTATTATACTATTATATTAGAATATATATGTGCTCATGACGTGATCTACGGTATCCAAAACTTTTATAGTAGGCTTTTTAGTGTTCATCAAGGAAATTGTGAATAATAGAATAAATAATATAATATTTTGTTAATATTATTCTGTGTGGTCATGAAAGATATTGATCCATTTAAATAGCATTGAAATATTTACTTTTGATTTTGGCTACTTCTGTTTCTTCTAAGATTTTTATTGCTGTTTAACCTCAATACCTATTCATATTTTGTTTATGGCATAATTTATTAAAAAAATAAATAGAATTTCATTATAAAATTTCAGAATACTTAATCGGCTAAACATAAACTTTAACCTAATAAACTTCACTCATTTTCATTTCATTAAAAAGTTTGTTATTCTATGGAATAGGCCTATGTATTATAAAGATTATGAAAATTATCTCTTGCTTTCTATAAGAATAATTTTATTTGCTATGCAGGTCCTCTGCATTTCATAAAGATTGATTTTAATTTGAATTCAATTGCTCAAGTACTGAAACTTTACGATTTTTGTTTTACAGGCAGCTTGGACTTCCAGTCCTATCTGAAACAAAACTATGGCCACATCGAGATGGCTGGTTTAGTAGCAGGTAAGGCGCTTTCATGCAATCCTCTTATAATATAATTTCTATCACATAATAACGATTAGTGATAGTAGTCACATTGGTATAAATAATTTTACCATATTCTGCTGCTATTTTTTGTAGATACTGTGATAATTTACGCCAAGCTAGAAACTTGGAGCTTTTACATTAGAGTTGTCATTCAAAGTTTTTAACAAATTATGGCAATATGTTAAAATTACAGCAAAATTGCTTCCTCAACTTGTTAAAATCCCTCTAACATGATTTTTGTTTTCCATACATTGTAAACACTGAGAAAGTTGCCAACAAAATTTTCCTTCATTACAAGTCCATGCAGGCTATGCTTTCTAAGCGAAAATTTTGACAGCTTTTGTTGCTCTACATTGTTTGAGAACAGCAGATTTTTAAAGAAAATCAACAACTTTTTTATAGAAGAATTTGTGAAAACTTTGGTGTATAATATGCAGCTTTAAACCCATTGCATTTTGAAAACTTGAACCAAGCTACTCCACAATTGGAAGAAGTCTGTCTTTTCGTCAATACTAAAGAAGATACAGAGAAAAACCTAGAAGACTTACAGTATAGAGAAATCTCTAAAACTGTGAGACAAATAAAATGTTCAGGAAAATTTGTAACCTTTAATTTTCCATAGGATAGTCAGTATTTGATTGAATGCCAGTATTTGATTGAATGCCAGTATTTGATTAACATTGGTGTTGCTATCCTTTTGTCAGATTTTTTACAATGTAGAAATACAATCAATAATTGTTAACTATTAACAAAATTTTCAATCCAATTATGCAAGTGTATTATTTATTGAAAAGTATATTCACTTGATGAGTACAATAAATTGATTGTTCTAAATAAGAATGAACAATTGATATTACATAAGATATACTGGTATCAGCTATAAAAGACAGAGAATCGGCAACGTTGTTCTTCTATATTACTCTACTGCCAATATAACGTGACCTCACTATAGTCGCGTTTCTTGTATGTTATATGTTCATGATTATAACATTATTTGAGCTACTCTTCCGGTGTAATTTAATGAAGCTTCTGTAAGATTTTGTAGCCAAGCTTGAAGTTTCCTTCGAAAGACAACTTCAAAAAAGTGGCACTGATACAGCCTGTTTGAGAGTGATTTATAACATATTGAAAATTAAGAACTACAATGTATTTTGCAAGCACCACTGTATATAGACTGCACTACTAGTAATTATAACATAATGGTTAGTAGACCTACCTTATGGAAGTCAATCATGTTCACTACTTAATGATGTTTTAATATCATTGTTTCCTTTATGTTACAGAAGTCACCACAGAGTGTCATGTGTGGACTACTGATGCAACAAAAGTGAAATTTATTTGGGATTAAAAGTTAACAGACCGTTGTGCAACCCGGTGATAATCTTGTATTAAAGGAAGTTCTTATGTAGCAAGCACAAGTTATGAAGTTGGTAAAGGCTATTACTAATTACATCAGATGACTTTTGTTGCTGCAAGAGTGTCGACCATGTTCATCTACTGAAGCTGCAATGACATCCACTATCTCATAGAATGTTCTATGAGCAGTACTTTGAGAAAAATTATATCTGTCATCAGCAGCTAAGAATGTCTCTGGTTTGCTCAACATCCAAACTGTAAAAAGTATTTTCTCCTCAAGAGGTATTTTTATATTTGCAGGCTGATTAATTCTCCTTCCTATAACTTCTAAGAGCACCTAAAAATGTTGATGTTAATCTTTGTAAAATTGGAATTTAATAAAAAAAAAACAAACAATCTACCAATTTTCGATTTGAAATACACCATGTTTGGTTTTTCGTATGGCCTATATCTTACAGTACCTCTATTATACGCTCATATGGCCCGCCGCAAAGCAGACCCACGCTAATCCACGAAACAACCCACGCCGTGGGATGTTTTGTAAACCATTGCTATAGAATTATTCATAATCAATCAGCTGACAAGTGGATGTATTGCATGTATTACACAGATGTCTGGAGAAGCTTAGCAATGGTTTACAAAACATCCTACGTACGGCATGAGTTGCTTTTCATGGATTAGCGTGGGTCTACGTTGTGGCAGGCCTATAGTTGGGTCTAGTCAACTATGACCATCCTATAACTGAAGACGTGATCGATCTATCCAGGAATGCCTGGTCATTAGAAATAAATCATGATAATTTAAAATAGTCTACAGCACTGATTTCATTATAAAAATTATATAGTCAATTTCGAATAAAATAAACCAGTTACTTGAGATGAGTAATAACTCAAGAAAAATGGTGCAACAACAGAAACTAGTCTCTCAAAATGTTTTCATAAAAGTTTGGTTTATAAATGTAATGTTGGCTCTATTTCTAAACTCATTTTGGTTCTTTTAAAATGTCAAAAGTAAATCAGTTTTTGCTTTTATTTTTATACAATTTAAAAGCAGACAAAATATATTTTTAGGGAAAATGGTATTATTTTCATTCAATGAAAACTAGTGCAGTGGTCTCTTTGATGACGCCAAAAAATATAGTCCTGTAATATATTCATGATTATCAAACAAGAATCCAAAATCTACACCGCGACCCACTTGGTATGTTTTCAGTAGGTGACCTGAATAGAATGGAATGCTACATTAACCATGTTTACAAAATTTCAGTGGAAAGATTCTGATGATAATAGTTATTAGCATGTCCTATTCCACCCTCTAGGTTTCCTAATAATTGCGGAGTATTGCTACAACGCGGACTAGCTACAGTCGGATATGGGTCGGGGTCAGTAGCCGTACTGACAGGTGGAGATACCGGACCTACACTTCTCCCTCTATCCTGATTCTTTACCCTCTGCTTCTTTCGCGAGATTTTTACTTTCAGGGGAAGAGTGTTTGCCCGTGGCGTTACTGGCCGATTCGGCCCTCGGCCTTTGGAATACAGGGTGGGTGTTCAGGGATATTAAGATAACCCTACACAAGGAGACGGATCTGACTATCAGATCCCTACCAATAATTCTATTTATAAAGGTAGTACACAATCTGAACCAACTGCGAATTGACGGCGAGCAAGCTGTACCTGCAAGCCCGGGATGTGGTTTTTCTATGGGGTTTAAGGTGAGAGCTATGGGGTAAAGGTATGACGGAGCTATGGAGTTATTAGTAGTATTTAAGATGTAGTTAAATAGGGCACGGTATAGGGTGTAAGCTATAGAGAATAGGGTGCACGGTATGAGGTATACGGTATAGGGTATAGGGAACAGAGAATCAATAATAAGATTATTATTCTCTACAGCAAATAAATATCTGCTCAATAATCCGCAATCTGAGAATTGCGCTCTAGCTCTCAGCAGGCTGGACCTGCTAGCTAAATACAGTATATCAATTTCAATTATGTGGTAATTGAAATCTAGAGAATAAGGTTTGAGGTGTGGGATTTCTGAATCGCGAGCCTGCAGCTGCGAAAGGATTTTCAGCAATTCTGAAACTGCTAAACAGGATTCCCGCGCTAAACTGATGACTGCGTGCCGGTTATTAAGGGCCAATCTGTGACTGCCCTTAAGGGTATGGGAATCACTCTCAATCGTCCGAAACGCTTTTAAATTAATAGTCAGTATGTCGACTATTATGAGAGGATAGGGAAGGGTTTACAAGGTTTCTCCTAAGCTTCTCGCTGGTCTGAGGACCGCGACTGGGTCGATCTCTAATCTGTGACTGAGTACCTGCTCTACACAAGGTTTCCTACACCTCTCACTGGTCTGAGGACCGCGACGGGGACGATCTCTAGTCTGGAACTGAGAGCAGGAAGCGTCGCAGTCTGTGACTTCGACAAGGACGTTCTCAAGCTGTACCTGAGAGCAGGAAGCGTTGCAGTCTGTGACTTCAACAAGGACGTTCTCAAGCTGTACCTGAGAGCGGGAAGCGTCGCAGTCTGGGAACTTCGACAAGGACGTTCTCAAGTTGTACCTGAGAGCAGGAAGCATTGCAGTCTGTGACTTCAACAAGGACGTTCTCAAGCTGGACCTGAGAGCTAGAAGGATTATAGAATAGGGAAAGTTAAGAGAGAGAAAGAGAAAGGATGCCGCAGTCTAGAAACTTCGGCGAGGAAGTCCTCAAGCTTTACCTGAGAGCTAGAAGGATTTTAGTAGAGGGAAAGTTGAGAGAAAGAAAGAGAAAGGACGTCGCAGTCTACCAACTTCGACAAGGACGAACTCAAGCTGTACCTGAGTTCTCTAGGAAATGATTGGAATTTTCCTACTAGGAATTACAGCAAGTCAGAAACTGCTAAGAAAAGTTAAAATACTGGGCCACTCTATAGTATGAAAACCAAGCAAGGAAAACTTACTATAAATGATAATAATTTCTCTGCAGGGACAAAAATTAATCGAGAAAACTATTCTCAAAAGGAACAGGGATTTTCCCACAAGAATAAAAATTAATTGAGTAAAACTATTCTCAAAAAGGACAGGGATTCCCCTACAAGAATAAAACTTAATTGAGTAAAACTATTCTCAAAAAGGACAGGGATTTCCCTACAAGAATAAAAATTCAATGGAGAAAAATTACTCTTTAAACTAAAGGCCAACTTACTACAGAGAAGGAAAAATATACGGACTACCAGTCCTGACATACAATTACCTGAATCGACGTGGATACTGATATGGAGAATAGCGAACCGATTCCCACTTCCCGTATTATAATTAAAAACGTCGTGAAGCGACAGAGTCGAGACTTATAAATTAAGTACTCAAAAATAACCCGCTATAAGAGCCTAGCTAAATTCCCCACTCAACTATTTGTAGCACAAACTTGAGATCCCTTACAGGTTCCAAAACCAAGGATAACTCGTTCACCCCCAGTGATACGAATTTAGGAAAAATAACCGACAAGATAGAAAATCCCCCAGGAGAATCCACCTTCAAATACAGTCGGCAATTCGACATACAATATTCCATTCACTAAAATACAGAATAGAATATTAACCCTCTAGTACACCACTATTGGGAGCGCCGCACGGAACGCAGCCGTACACGAACCCGTTCACCGAACAACTGCCTCTCTCCCAGGTCTTCTTGAAGCAGCACCTGGTCGCTGAAAATTAGGAGGCCGGGGGAAAAAAGATTGCTGACCAATGGGAGTCTGAAAAGACGATCACGCCACTGGTCATGTGACAGGGTTTGACTCAGCTGCTCCTGATGTTAAGGGTGCAGCTAATGATGACAATGATACTAATTGCTACACTAATTCTGGCCGGTAAACAATATTTCTCACCAGAAATTACAAGAAGAATGATACCGACTCAACTCGGTAGCCGCTTATCGTTCTGATGATACGGATGCTGCTGATTCATAGGGATTGGCGACGATGGTGATAATGTGCATACACTGCTACAAGTCTAACAAAATATATCCGGCAGTCGATCCTATTCTTATTCTAAAACAGAATAAATTTGCTAATTTTACACTAGACGACGGCTCTCCATTCGTCACAAAAATTCACTTTGTGACACCCCACTCCTACTAAGGAGGGGGGGGGGGGTTGGCGATGAGAAGAAAATACAGCATCCGAGGTACCGGTTGACTCCGTGTTGAACCCACGATCACACACCCGAAGTACAGCACTCAAGAAAACAAGAAGGAAATGAAAGAGAGAAGATAACGGGACGAATAAAGAGAGAGATGAAAGAAGAGTGTCAAGCTGAAAAGGAAATGAATAATCAGTGCAGTAGGTCAGGCTTTTCGAAGTCACAAGATAAGCATGACCCAGTGCTGAAAAAGAAATAACCTGTTGCTCCAATGATTATAACAGGAATATTAGCAATAGACTTCGTCGCTCGTTATCTCCCGATAACACGATAACGAAAGCCCCTAGCCGACAGCAACACAGGTATGGAGTAATCTGAAAAGAAAGGAAAAGTAAAACGGCGCACCAGCATCTGTGAAGAATGAAAAGAAAAGATGAATGAAGAAGAGAGAACCATTCACCCCTCATACGGGACACATTAGAAATCTACCTAGTACTGCTCCTACACTCGAGCAGCTTGAAACGCACATTCGGCAACCCACTCCACACATCAGCAATACTACCTATTTCTTTCGCTCTTCTCCATCGGCTCCTATACCGTTGAAAACTGTAATACGATAAATTATTATCAAAGTCATTCACCCCTGATCTCTTTACCACAGATCGGGTTTTCAATTCTCCTTTCCCACTAAATTCGCTACCGCTACGGCGATTTTCAATTGAATGAGTTGCACTACAACCTGAGTTAGCTCTATTCAACACGCCCCCCTCTCTATCAGAAAATCGTGACAGTACATCCCGTACTACAACCTTGTCCTGCCTATTCTTAATATTTAAAGCATTCCCCTGCTTCTCTATATTTTTAGGACAGGTATAAAGTTTAATAGATTCAACTCTTTTATGGAGTTTTACTTTTTTCCCGCTTACAGGAGCTTCTTCAGAGATAGGTGAAAACTTTTCAAGTTTTCTTACAGGGGGTTTATCTACCTTCTCCATCCCGGAGACAACTGATAATTTTCCCTCATCATCCCTACTCCCTAAGCGAATACCATGAGGCTGTAACTCTATTACAGCTCTCATATCACGGAGATTTCCCAATCCTAAAACCATTCGCGAGTTTATATTAGATGTGATAGATACCTTCCAATTATAATTTTTCCCACAAACGATAACCGGTAATATGGGCTCCCCCTCTACTCCAAGACGGTTGGCTACTTCAGAAGAGATAAATGTTTTATCTGTCGTCGTATCAATTAAAGCATTGAGATCCATTCCACCTACTCCCACATGGACATAAATCCCATCTCCATCACTCTCACTCTCCCGTCTCTTGCTAGCTACTGTAGCAACTTTTGAGATACAAGACTTAGACATCCCTTCACGCTTTAAGCTCCCTGTTACTCCATTATCTACTATACTAGGTTCCCACTCTACAATTCTATTATGCATTTGAATATTCATATTATGATGCTTCATAAATGACATACCCAATGACACATCGTGGGAAAGCCCCTCTACAACTACCGGTTGAAATGAAACTAAAACATTTTCTACTTTTAAATTAGTTATAATTTTTGTGGAAAAATTATTATACTTCCCATTAGTTAATATTTCATGATGACTACAATTTTCTTTTCTAACACACCCTACTTGCTCTAACACTTTAAGAGCTTTTCCACTAATACAGGATACCTCTACTCCCATATCTAATAGTGCAATAAATTTTTGCCCTGCAATTTCTACATCAATAAAAATGCACTCATCCCCCAACTTTGACCTCGTACTTAAAACATGTGATGACTTCACTACAGCGATTCTTGATATCTTATTGGTTTGTGAGACACATTTACAATAGTCAAAAATTTCTCTACACTTTTGACAACTAGAAATTTCGGGACAACTCGACTTCCAATGCCCTATTCTATTACAATTCCAAGACTTAGGCTCTTGTATTTCTCCTACTCTATTTTCTCGTATTTTCGGTGCAGCTTTAGACTGAAAATCACTCCGTTTTTGTCCTTCACTTTTCGTGCTTTTCAGAGATAACCTCCCGTTTCTCTCTTCAGCACGAATCGCCTCATACTCTCTGGTTACATCTAACAACTCAACTACATTTTTAACCCCTACACTACGAACATATAATTTATACCGTGGTAATAAATTTAAATACAATATTTGAAGCATCCTATCCCCCTCATAACTACCTAACCGTCTCATTAAGGTAAGCAAGGCTTCGACATACTCATCAGCCGGTTCGCCCTCCCTCTGCTTCCTTGCAATGATCTGACTCTCAAGGTCGTTACTATAAGAATGAGGATAATAACAGAGTTTAAATGCCTCTACAAAATCAGCCCACGTCCTCCACTGGGAGCGACGATTCCGCATCCAAAGTAGGGCCCCTCCCTCCATCAGCTCCGGCAGGGCTATAAGAGATTGCTCCCCAGAGATCCCATATGCGCCCTGGAGTTCCGCGAGCCTCTCGATGAAACTGGGAGCATCCGATACACCATCAAAATGTAAATTCCAACTTCTTACCTTGTCGCAGACTTCTCCCTGACTATACGTGCCTGAAGAGCGGGACAGTGCCGGCTCTGTACCTGGTTGAAAGGCAGCAGCGGTCCGGGATCAAAGGTGCTCGACCATCCTCCTCCTCAGCTCCTTCACAGTCCCCGCTGCCGACAGGCCGAGACTCTCTAGGTAGCCGACCGCTTCCTCCTTATTCAGCCGATACACCCATGACACTCTGGGGTCGGCTTCGCGTTCCGCGAGGTCCTCCCGGCGGACCGCCTGTACGACTTCATCATCCTGATGAGTAGTCTCCTCTCCATGTACACTCATCGCAGATTGGGATTCACCTAAACCCTCTTCGCGATTTTCTTGGGCGCCAGACGTCTTAGCCCCACGTTCGGAGACGTCAGTTTTATTAGCATGTCCTATTCCACCCTCTAGGTTTCCTAATAATTGCGGAGTATTGCTACAACGCGGACTAGCTACAGTCGGATATGGGTCGGGGTCAGTAGCCGTACTGACAGGTGGAGATACCGGACCTACACTTCTCCCTCTATCCTGATTCTTTACCCTCTGCTTCTTTCGCGAGATTTTTACTTTCAGGGGAAGAGTGTTTGCCCGTGGCGTTACTGGCCGATTCGGCCCTTGGCCTTTGGAATACAGGGTGGGTGTTCAGGGATATTAAGATAACCCTACACAAGGAGACGGATCTGACTATCAGATCCCTACCAATAATTCTATTTATAAAGGTAGTACGCAATCTGAACCAACTGCGAATTGACGGCGAGCAAGCTGTACCTGCAAGCCCGGGATGTGGTTTTTCTATGGGGTTTAAGGTGAGAGCTATGGGGTAAAGGTATGACGGAGCTATGGAGTTATTAGTAGTATTTAAGATGTAGTTAAATAGGGCATGGTATAGGGTGTAAGCTATAGAGAATAGGGTGCATGGTATGAGGTATACGGTATAGGGTATAGGGAACAGAGAATCAATAATAAGATTATTATTCTCTACAGCAAATAAATATCTGCTCAATAATCCGCAATCTGAGAATTGCGCTCTAGCTCTCAGCAGGCTGGACCTGCTAGCTAAATACAGTATATCAATTTCAATTATGTGGTAATTGAAATCTAGAGAATAAGGTTTGAGGTGTGGGATTTCTGAATCACGAGCCTGCAGCTGGGAAAGGATTTTCAGCAATTCTGAAACTGCTAAACAGGATTCCCATGCTAAACTGATAACTGCGTGCCGGTTATTAAGGGCCAATCTGTGACTGCCCTTTAGGGTATGGGAATCACTCTCAATCGTCCGAAACGCTTTTAAATTAATAGTCAGTATGTCGACTATTATGAGAGGATAGGGAAGGGTTTACAAGGTTTCTCCTAAGCTTCTCGCTGGTCTGAGGACCGCGACTGGGTCGATCTCTAATCTGCTCTACACAAGGTTTCCTACACCTCTTGCTGGTCTGAGGACCGCGACGGGGACGATCTCTAGTCTTGAACTGAGAGCAGGAAGCGTCACAGTCTGTGACTTCGACAAGGACGTTCTCAAGCTGGACCTGAGAGCTAGAAGGATTATAGAATAGGGAAAGTTAAGAGAGAGAAAGAGAAAGGATGCCGCAGTCTAGAAACTTCGGCGAGGAAGTCCTCAAGCTGTACCTGAGAGCTAGAAGGATTTTAGTAGAGGGAAAGTTGAGAGAAAGAAAGAGAAAGGACGTCGCAGTCTACCAACTTTGACAAGGACGAACTCAAGCTGTACCTGAGTTCTCTAGGAAATGATTGGAATTTTCCTACTAGGAATTACAGCAAGTCAGAAACTGCTAAGAAAAGTTGAAATACTGGGCCACTCTATAGTATGAAAACCAAGCAAGGAAAACTTACTATAAATGATAATAATTTCTCTGCAGGGACAAAAATTAATCGAGAAAACTATTCTCAAAAGGAACAGGGATTTTCCCACAAGAATAAAAATTAATTGAGTAAAACTATTCTCAAAAAGGACAGGGATTTCTCTACAAGAATAAAAAATTGATTGAGTAAAACTATTCTCAAAAAGGACAGGGATTTCCCTACAAGAATAAAAATTCAATGGAGAAAAATTACTCTTTAAACTAAAGGCCACCTTTCTACAGAGAAGGAAAAATATACGGACTACCAGTCCTGACATACAATTACCTGAATCGACGTGGATACTGATACGGAGAATAGCGAACCGATTCCCACTTCCCGTATTATAATTAAAAACATCATGAAGCGACAGAGTCGAGACTTATAAATTAAGTACTCAAAAATAACCCGCTATAAGAGCCTAGCTAAATTCCCCACTCAACTATTTGTAGCACAAACTTGAGATCCCTTACAGGTTCCAAAACCAAGGATAACTCGTTCACCCCCAGTGATACGAATTTAGGAAAAATAACCGACAAGATAGAAAATCCCCCAGGAGAATCCACCTTCAAATACAGTTGGCAATTCGACATACAATATTCCATTCACTAAAATACAGAATAGAATATTAACCCTCTAGTACACCACTATTGGGAGCGCCGCACGGAACGCAGCCGTACACGAACCCGTTCACCGAACAACTGCCTCTCTCCCAGGTCTTCTTGAAGCAGCACCCGGTTGCTGAAAATTAGGAGGCCGGGGGAAAAAAGATTGCTGACCAATGGGAGTCTGAAAAGACGATCACGCCACTGGTCATGTGACAGGGTTTGACTCAGCTGCTCCTGATGTTAAGGGTGCAGCTAATGATGACAATGATACTAATTGCTACACTAATTCAGGCCGGTAAACAATATTTCTCACCAGAAATTACAAGAAGAATGATACCGACTCAACTCGGTAGCCGCTTATCGTTCTGATGATACGGATGCTGCTGATTCATAGGGATTGGCGACGATGGTGATAATGTGCATACACTGCTACAAGTCTAACAAAATATATCCGGCAGTCGATCCTATTCTTATTCTAAAACAGAATAAATTTGCTAATTTTACACTAGACGACGGCTCTCCATTCGTCACAAAAATTCACTTTGTGACATAGTATAGAATCTTTTATCTGAATGTTTACTAAGACATTCTAAAATGGCTTTCAAACTCACTCATATTAAAAAGTGATATTATAATTTCAAAGTAACGCAAGTTGTGAGGTCTCGTATTATTACATATGCCTATCTACTTTTCAGCCTTTTTACTTTCCTTGCCCTATTACCATAGGTAAGGAAAGTATTGCTTTCCGAAAAAAATAAAGATACCCCAATTTCTAAATCTCTATACGTTTCAAGGTCCCCTGAGTCCAAAAAACTGGTTTTTGGGTATTGGTCTGTATGTGTGTGTGTGTGTGTGTGTGTGTGTGTGTGTGTGTGTGTGTGTGTGTATGAGTGTATGTGCGTCTGTGTGCACGATATCTCATCTCCCAATTAATGGAATGACTTGAAATTTGGAACTTAAGGTCCTTTCACTAAAAGGATCCAACACGAACAATTTTGATCAAATGCAATTCAAGATGGCAGCTAAAATGGCGAAAATGTTGTCAAAAACATGGTTTTTCGTGATTTTCTTGGAAACGGCTCCAACGATTTTGATCAAATTCATACTTAAAATAGTCTTTGATAAGCTCTATCAACTGCAACAAGTACCATATCTGTAAAAATTTCAGGAGCTCTGCCCTCAGATACAATTGTGACAAAAAAATCAAGTGGAGTAGATTGAGCATGAAAATCTCTACAATTAATGTTCAGTAACATTTTCACCTAAAATTGAAAATAAGCTTTAAATTCGAGAAAATGTGATTATTCAATTGCAAATTATTGTTGATCTATTAAATCATTCACTATGAAGAGATAGCAGACCTCATGTGTGTCTCCAGCATTATTGATTATTGCCCTGTCACCAGCTGGCTCAAATCTTTGAATAGTAGACTTGACATGCGCGGGAACACTAACTAGCGTCAGGTGATCAATTTTCATAACGGCAAGGAAAGTTGTGTGAGTGCGCCACACCAGATTTTTAACGTTACTACAAACTAGGAGGAATACAGGTTCAGTGCTGCCAAAAAATGATAGATGTCAAATAGGAAAAGACCCAGTTTGTCTTTCACTCTTCTACTTTGGTGGCGTCCGTAAAAGCTGACCATATTTTTGGTGAGTGGCGGTTTTCATGGTCGGCGGAAGTCCGGTGACCCGAAACACATACAAGAGCGCATTCAATGAGAACCTTCCATTTACCCCATAATGGCTGTCCTTCAAAGCGTGCCTATTTCATTACAAACACCAAACAGTAATCAAGAAAATCAAGATGGACACACATTGGCCCATATGAATAAAACCAGAGCTAATGCTCATGAGCAAGAGCATGGAGCATAAGGTTTTGCTCATGAGCAAAAGGTAGAAGCAAAAGCATTTGCTCATTTCTATATGAATAAGCTTTACCTTATACTCTTACCTTATGCTCCTGAACTCTGGAGCAAATGCTCACGTATTTTATAGATTTTTCATCAGCTGATTCGCTTTTGTTGCCTTAATTTGTTTTTATAGCTCACGGAAGCGCTAAATATGCAAGCAGGGTGCACCGCTTGTGTTTGCGTCGTCTGCTCTGTTTTCTATTTATGAATAGAGTTTTAGGTTAGTTGAGTTAGATTTTTGAAATAATAGCGTGAAAAAATGTAATCTCTATAATATTCTTCAGCATATTCTTATAATATCAATAGCCTTCTTATAATCGTCTACACTCTCATCTTCTTAAATGCCTATTTCCTATTTTGTGATGGCTATCTTTATATCAGGTATCTAATATTTATTATTTTGTAGGGATAATGGTGATATATCATTGTTGAATCTAAAAAGAGTTTTATAGTTCTCAACTATAAGTTATGATTGTATCTGGTATAGTTTCCTCTCCCTCATACGAATTAGTTGAGCCATTTTACTATGAGCAAAAGGTGATAAGCTGCTCTAGACTAGACTCACCTTCTTTGAAGCATTTGCTTCAAAAGTTGAGCAAATGCTTTAGTTTATTCATACAGTTTTGAGTATAAGCTTTTACTCTTGAGCAAATGCTCAAACTATTTTTTTGATGAGCATGAGCAAAAGGTTTTGCTCATGTTTATTCATAGAAAATGAAGCAAATGCTCTATATTTTAGAAGTATAAGCAAATGCTTAACTTTATTCATATGGCCCATTGTGTCAGCAGCTTCTCTTTGTCTCAGAAACAGAGTAACGGCCAGCAACAGTCACAGTTATAACATAGTTATTCAAAAGTATTCTTTGAGTATCTATAGTGAGGTCCACGTTATAATGGTAGTGTATGATTTGCAATGGTGTTGCTATCCTTGTCTATCGTTCAACAAATGTGAAAGAGTTAGGGCTTTGACTATAGAAAGAAGAAAGACTAGAAGAAGACTTATTTCTATAGTCAAAGGTTAGGGTTAGTTTTTATTCAGGTTATATTTAATAATGTTTTATTAGGATAGGTTAGGTTTTTGCTTTAAAATTGCAATATGCTAGAAGGGGCTAGGGTCTAGGTAGAGTTATGTTTTTTGATGTTTCAAAGGTAAAAGGATAGGTTAGGGGGTTAGGATTTTGCTTTGAACCACATGCTTCTGAATATGTTCATGAAATGAACCACATGTTTGTGAATATGTTCATGTAATGAACCACATGTTTATGTTTTGTTCTGAAGATGATGAATAAATCTAAAGTATTAAATGTGAAAGGGTTGGAGGTTAGGTTTTATTTAGGTTATATTTAATAATGTGTTATTAGGATAGGTTAGGTTTTTGCTTTGAAATTGCAATATGCTAGAAGGGGCTAGGGTGCAGTTAGAGTTATGTTTTTTTGATGTTTCAAGTGTGAAAGGATAGGTTAGGGGTTAGGATTTTGCTTTGAAATCTAAATTATTAAATGAGAAGTGGTTAGAGGTTAGTGTTTAGGTTTTTTTGGATTATATTTAATAATGTTTCAAAAGGTTAGGTTAGGTTTTTGCTTTAAAATTGCATTATGCTAGAAAGGGCTAGGGTCCTGGTAGAGTTATGATTTTGCTTTGAAATCTAAATTATCAAATGTGAAGGGGTTAGGGGGTTAGTGGTTAGGTTTTTTTGGATTATATTCAATAATTTTCCATAAGGTTAGGTTAGGTTTTTTCTTTAAAATTGCAATATGCTAGAAAGGGCTAGGGTCCAGGTAGAATTATGCTTTTTGATATTTCAAAGGTGGAAAGATAGGTTAGGATTTTGCTTTGAAATTGCAATATGCTGGAAGGGATTAGAGGTTTTCCAAATAGTTATGTTTATTGATGTTTTAAATGTAAAAGGGGAGGTTGAGGGTTCGGTTTTTGTTTTGAAATGACAATATGCTGACTTAGTTATAGTGTTTTTTAACATCAGTTAAATAACAACTGTTATATTTTATTAATCATATTTTTTCAAAAGTACTCTTCCTTTTATTGAATAAAATGATAATATATTGATTATTATATTGAATTTAATGATAAATCATCATTGGATAATAATATCTTCATCAAATAGATTGACGATTGGCTCCAGTTACAGTGCTCGGTAATCATCATCACAAAGAACGTTACATTCAAAGATCTGACTGAATGGAACGGGAAAAACCCGTTGCTCACGCATGCGCGATACGGTGCTGTCTGAGACAGAGAGTGGTTTGTCTTTGTGTCTGTGACTCTGTGGTTATATCTACTACTACTAACTTTTCTTTATTTTTTGTGATAAAGTGCTATTGTAAAATTATTATTTAGAACAATCGTACTTAGCTGAAATTTAGATTTTCTTATGTAAGTCTATAAATTTTTATTGATTTCATATATGTTGTATTATACCTATTATTGTTTTATATAAATTTACTTTTATAATAGGTTATGTTGCGCTGTCATCATTCTGTTGATAGTGTTATAATATTGATTTAAATTTTATACATTTTACCCTCATAAAGATTGATTATTTTAAAAATTTTTGGGCTGCACTTTAGTATATGGGCCGCGGAATCTAGCATTGAGACCTACATAGATCGATAGAGGAGATCAATACGAGATCAACCATGTATAACATTGTTGTCGATTTCCAAGGATTAGCTGAAAAAACATGGCGGAAAGTTCAACGTTTTTATATCAATTTTTATTTTTAATATTGTTTTTATGGCTACAATATGTTTAAAACTAGTGCAATCTTATGTAAAATTTGACGAAAAATCCAATGAAACTAATTTCACGTTCGTAACTTCAGTAGTTTTTGAGATATTGCAAAAAATGTGCGAAAAAGTGCAAATTTTAGGTTAAAAGAGGTGAACCTGTTTGCATGGTGATTGATAGGTATTTTAAACTATTGGATTTAGTAGAATGATAAATTCTAAAGAAAAAATGTCCAGTCACTTGATTGCCTAAACTCAAAATTGTTTGAGATATTTGGACAAATAAAAATATTGCAACTCCATTTTTTGCTACCTAGGGAGAACTTAGGTTAGAAAAAGCTTAGATTGGGGAAAGCTTAGGTTAGGAGGAGCTTGGATCAGGAAAATATTAGGTTAGGGGAAGCTTAGGTTAGGAAAAGCTTAGATTAGGGAAAGCATAGGTTAGGAGAAGCTATGGTCAGGAAAAGCTTAGGTTAGGGAAATCTTAGTTCAGGAAAAGCTTATATTATGAAAAATAGCTTAGATTGGGAAAAGCTTAGATTAGGTAAAGCTGAGGTTAGGAAAAGCTCAGGTTAGGGGAAGCTGGGTCTCAGAAAAGCTTAGGTCAGGGAAAGATAGGTTAGGAAAACTTGCATTAGAAAGAGCTCAACTTAGGAAAAGCTTAGGTTAGGAAAAGCTTAGATTATGAAAAGCCAAGGTTAGGGAAAGCATAGGTTAGGAAAGAGCTAAGGTTAGGAAAAGCTTAGGTTAGGGGAAGCTGGGTCTGGGGAAAGCTTGGGTTAGGAAAAGTTTGGATTAGAAAAAGCTTAAGTTAGGAGAAGCTTAGGTTAGGGTAAGCTGGGTCTAAGAAAAGCTTAGGTTAGGAAAACGTAGATAAGGAAAAGCTTAGGTTAGGAAAAAGATGAGGTTGGGAAAAGCTTGGGTTAGGTAAAGCTTAGGCTAGGGGAAGCTGGGTTTGGAAAAAGCTTAGGTTGGGGAAAGCTTGGATTAGGAAAAGCTCAGATTAGAAAAAGTTTAGGTTAGAGAAGGCTGGGTCTGGAATGAACTTAGGTTAGGAAAAGCTTAGGTTAGGTAAAGCTTAGATTAGTAAAAGCTTAGGTTAGGAAAAGCTTAGGTTCGGAGAAGCTGGGTCTGAGAAAAGCTTAGGTTGGGGGAGCTTGGGTTAGTAAAACTTAGATTAGAAAAAGCTTAGGTTAGGAAAAGCTTAGAATAGAAAAAAGCTTAGGTTAGGAAAAGCTTAGGTTAGGAGAAGCTTAGGTTAGAAAAAGCTTAGATTAGGAAAATTCTAAGGTTAGGGAAAGCTAAGATTGGGAAAAGCTTAGGTTAGGAAAAACTTAGGTTAGGGGAAGCTACGTTTGAGAAAAGCTTAGGTTAGGGGAAGCATAGGTTAGGAAAAGCTTAGATTAGGTAAAATCTAAGGTTAGGAAAAGCTTAGGTTAGGAAAAAAGGTAAGATTGGGAAAAGCCTATGTTAGGGAAAGCTTGGGTTAGGAAAAGCTTACATTGGGAAAAAGCGTAGGTTAGGAAAAGCTTGATTTGATTCAATTATTTTTACAATCTTTTAAAGCTCCTGAATTGCATTGGAAGCTGAATAAAATGTGATCCTCAATATCGGTCTGCACTATGCCTATGCAAACATATTGAACTCTTCTAAAGCTAAAATACTACATTTTCTTGTATTTTTTCCAAATATCTTAATAATATATAAAATTTTCTAACCTAAAATCTATTTTAATGAATTCCCTGCAAAAATCCCAATGAGATTTAGCCAATTTAGTAGTCACTAAAAGTAGTAAAAAAAATTAAATATGAGAATTGAAGAGTATTGAGTGTGCAATTTTTTTTATTTTCCCAAATATCTCAAACAATTTTGAGTTTAGGCAATCAAGAGACTGGACATTTTTTCTTTAGAAATTATCATTCTACTAAATCCAATAGTTTAAAATACCTATTAATCATCATGAAAACAAGTTAACCCTTTTTAAAGCAAAAAATTTGCATTTTTCTGCACATTTTCTGTAATATCTCAAAAACTACTGAAGTTACGAACCTGAAATTAGTTTCATTGGATTCCTCGTCTGCACTAGTTTTAAACATATTGTTGCCATAAAAAAAATTATTAAAAATGAAAATTGATATAAAAATTTTGAACTTTCCGCCATGTTTTTTCAGCTAATCCTTGGAAATCGACAACAATTTTATACATGGTTGATCTCGTATTGATCTCCTCTATCGATCTATGTAGGTCTCAATGCTAGATTCCGCGGCCCATAAACTAAAGTGCCCCCAATTTTTGTTCAAATTGTTATTCCAATGAAAGTTTAGGTAAGCTACCGCGTCTTTAGTTTTACAAAAACTAGGCCTATAGAGCTTCAACTGTCATACAAATCAAAAAATTGAACACTTTCTTGCATTCTTTTAGGTAAATTCCTTGATAACGAATAAAGTTTACTAACTTGATTCATTGATTTCTCTAAAAAATTATACACGAAATTTAGCCAATTAAGTACGGTACCAATGCAAATATCAGAAAATATTGTATAGATTTGAATTGAAAGTGAAAAGTATGGAGTGAGCAAACTAATTTCAAAATATCTCTATAAATGATGAGCTATCAAGTGACTGAACATTTTTCTTCAGAATTTATTATTCTACAAATCCCAATACTTTGAAATATCTATTAATCATCAAACAAACAATTTAACCACTTTTAAAGCAAAAAATGTGCACATTTTATGAAATAACTTAAAAACTTTTGAATAGGCCTATACGATTTTGGAACTGGTTTTATTGGATTCCACGTCAAATTACACTTACGATTTTATTGTTTAGAACCTATTGACACCGAGAAAACTTGAAAATAATTAAACTATTCGCCATGTTTGTTCAGATTGAAAAATATGACTCGTATTTGGTTTGATCCACTATAATTTTTTTTGTAATGTCAATTACATGAAACAATAGGTTTTCCAAAGCAGTAATTTCTGAGCTTTTTTACCCCATTTTCTAAAGATACAAGAATTTATAAGCGTGAAGCTTTTTCATAGGTTTTGAATATATCGTGAATTAACCATCAAAATATTATCTATCTCCCACTTACTGAAGAATTCGTCACCAAGCTAGCCTGTCTACTGGCTATTTTAACGAAAAATTTATAAAAAAAAACAATATCATGATCAAAGACCAGGGTTCCCCAGATAGATTGTGTCAAAATTTAAAAAGTCAATTTACTTAGATGGTGGCATCACAGACCAGCAAATTCATAATAGAATACCAATGAGCCACCTTGATAGGGTGTTCTTGAATGTATTAGGTGAGCGTCCTCTCACTGAGTGTGGAAGGCAATTGAACACCCTGATTAGCAGCACTGGAATGCAATCTTTGACCTTTGACAAAGGACAGTGTGGCACATCAAAGTTGATCCTCCCTCGAGTGACATGAGTGTTCACCTATGACCACGCCATGAACAGAAACACTTGAAGACGTAGACAGGTGTTTTTTGACATGGAGTAGTGATGCTAATACAGTCGAACCTCTCTATAACAAACCTCCACTTGACGAAATCCTCTACACAATGAAGTTTTACCTGGTTCCATGACATTTTGGAGTTTTGGCTGCTTATTTACCTATATTTAACGAATTTCGGACCTCTCAACAACAAAGTTTTCTCTTGACTTCAACATACAAAATGTAGTGTGTATAGGAAGCAGACGATCATTTTCGAGGAATTGTTTAGTTTCAGCAGAAAGGTCAATAGACTAAAAATAATGGCAATTCAGGTAGGAAGAAGATGGGTGGTGGACAGTCAATAGAGGTTGAAAGACATGAAGGTCGGAAATTGAATGCAAGCTACTCTAAATTGGATTTCAAGAGCTTGTCATTTGTAGACCAGGCAGGTGAATGACTGGACTTTCTAAATCTTGCTTTTATCACACATTTCAATTCTTTGAACTGGCTAATATGATGATGGTTGTGACGAGCTTGAGGAGAAGAATCCGTCAGATCAAGAAGTTCTAGAAGCTTTCAAAATTATCAGGCAAGGATTAAATCTGAAAAATAGTGTACCAGCCTTTTTATGTTCGACTGTTTGAATAGATGTAAGTCATTCACATTAAACATAATGTTTTATTCAAATGCAAAATTCAACCGAAAATTACATGCTTTTTCAAATAAAACATTAAAAAATAGGGAAGTTGAGTTATTATAGTATTTATAGTGAAGTTATTGACAAAATTACTGTATTTTAAATATTTTAATAAAACATTAAAAAATAGGGAAGTTGAGTTATTATAGTATTTATAGTGAAGTTATTGACAAAATTACCGTATTTTGCATTCAATCTAATACAGTAGTAGTGTAAAAAGTACTAAAAAATCTTTGCTGAAGGAAGTTGAAAAATATTGTTACTGAGTATGTACTTTGATTAAACTCTACTAATAGTACAAATCAAGCTTTTTAGAAATAAATTGGTGAGTTTACTTACCTATTACATTCTATAAATATTCAAAAACACGTTTTTTTTTTATTTTAAACAGCATGAATTTTCAAATTTCCATATTAATATTGGCCTAATAGGTACCCTACCTACGTTCACAATGATATGTTTTATGTAGCCTACCATATTCATTTATTTACCGCCGTGATACCATATTACAAGATCCATAAGATCGTGGTAGTTTTCTTGACAGAACAACCTCTCAATAACAAATACCTTTCAGCAGCGAATTTTTTCTTGGGATAATTGACTTCGTTATTGAGGTTCTACTGTATGTACAGTCCATATACAGTATGAATGCCCAGCCTTTGGAATATGTGCTGGCAATGAGCATCAAACTTGCTAAACGTCATCACATGTAGTGCTTTCTTGTGGAGAAGGAGAATGTCCTTCGCATGAGCCGAATGTCCCCACACCAATATTCCATACTGGATGTAACAGTTGAACACCGCGTGAAACAGCATCAGCAATCGTTGGGCACTTAGAAGTCCTCTTATTTTATGAAGTAAATAGAATACTTGTGACAGCTTTTTGCAGACTCCAACAATGTGATGCTCCCAAGACAATTTTGTGTCCATGCTGAATCCAAGCAAAAAGACAGGAGCTGCACTCTACTGACATCTGCTGATCTCGCCAAAGTACACATTATCTCCTGAGTTTTGCTCTCATTCAACTTCAGCTTATTTGCACAGAACCAACTCTTGGCCTCTTCGAAAAGGTCATGGGTGTCTGCTTGGCTGCCTGGGGCCCCTTGCCCTGTCCCATGATGGTGGTGTTGTTGGCAAAATGCAGGCTGGAGTTGTTCAGGTGCAGGTCATTAATCATTATTAAGAATAACAATGGTCCAAGCACCAATCCTTGGGGTACTCCATGTGGTGCACATGCCCTACCAAAAGTAGCACCCATGATGTGTGTCTCGGAGGTAATCAGCAACCATGCCCCATGCTCTGCCCTGAAACCCGTATCTGCCCAACTTCCTGAGCAAGATATCGTCAGACACATAGTCGAATGCCTCTGATAGGTCACTTAGGACAAATTCAATTGATCCCTGGCCTTCAAAAGCCTCATTAATCCTTTCCACAAGATCTCCCCCTTCTAAATGTTTCTTAGCAGATTTTTGTGTTCAAGAAACTTGGTCATCTGTCTCAACATAGCCGTCTCTATGATCTTACCAATTATTGGTACAACAGAGACTGGTCGGAAATTTCTAATGTCCTCTGGACAGCCTTTCTTAAAAATTGGCGTTGTTTTGGACACCTTAAGACAATCCGGAAAAACAACCTCAGATAAAAAAGCATTCACCAGCAGGAGGAGCGGGCCAACCAAGATATCAGCAATTTTTTCAGGATGTATGTGAATAGGCCATAGACATCCTGACTGTAGGTAGTCCTGAAGCTCTTTATTATGTTGGTCAGCTCACACTCACTCAGCACACCAAAAACCTCAATCTTATGAGGATTTTCAGGTACCAGAAAAATTGGATCAATAATTGAAGCAGGAATCTCCTCCACTATTTCGGTCACAGACTTTAGAAAGGCTTCATTCACCTCATCAGGACTCTTCAATACACTTTACTTATGGCTGAACCTTGTAGGAGTCATTGATGAGATTCCAAGCTGCCTTAGTTGAATTGTGAGATCTCTCAATAAAACTGCTGATTGACTCCTTTTTGCCCTGTCAATTTCCTCTTTGTAAATCTGCTTGGTCCTCATTTAGTTCCTGTACTCCACCCTCTGCAATGAGGGATTTTCCTTGTAGGAAGCATAGAACATGGTGACAAACAATCCAATGTTCCTCAACTCTGGAGTATATCAATCACTTGGACGCCTGGTCTTCTTTTTTGCTTTTCTGGCTCCATGCAGAATGGCTGGCGTGAAGGACACAGGTGGGCATGACTGGTTATAGGCCTCCAACAATTTCTTGAAGAAAACATTGAATCCTCAGCTGAAGATGTCATGATGCGAAGAAAATCCCAGTTCATTACAAAAAGACATTGCTTAAACACTGCCATGTTGTTGTCCAGAACCTTCCTCACAATGAACCTATATTTGTTCACCAAACCGGGACAATCCACTTCTCTCCTGGATCCGTGAGCCACATCCACCAACACAGCACAGTGGTCCGCCAACCAGTGGGTTTACAACCTCAACAGTAAAGTTGTCACAACTATCATTTGTTACAACTACATCCAGGCAGTATGGGCCTCTTGGGGGTTCAAAGATGGTCCAGAACAAATTGAACATACTCTAGTCTGCTTGCCTTTGAATCCGCTGAGTTTAGATGAACATTGAAATCACTCACTACCTATGTACACAATGTTTGCAAGATATAACACAAATTCAAGGCACTGTTCAAGCTGATTAATTAATCTGTAAAAAAATTGAATATTTGAGCAGTAGACAATAATTACTACCAATGATGAACTCTTTATAAAAACACCAACGGCCTCGAACATAAATTCTGGCAAAACACACCAAGGTCATTGCTCTTAATATTTAAATTTAACAGCTATGGTATCTTCAATATTACTTTTTTTCTGTTCCTTCTTGCATTAAAACGTTTACATGTGTATTGTAACTTATAAATTAGTAGATACAATACCGTACCTAAGTTTATAACTTTCTTAAATAGATCACTTTGAAAAGAAAGAAACGATTAAAATTTCAGCGGCAAGAAGTTGTACTGTAATAAATTACTGCACATCCGCTTGCTGTTTCTCTTGCAATCTGTTTTGCACTAGCCGGCAGGGGCCGATGTCAAACGAGGAAAACGACAGAAGAGTCCTGCGACAGCCGAGACCAGCGACGGTAGCGACGGTAGAGACCTGTGACATTCGAGGCCAGCAGAGGACTCCTGAAAAAGAGTCATAAAATGTCGCCTGCATTAGGCGACAGTTGAGGCCTCTCTAATTTTTGTACAGCCCCGACAGACAGCCAAAACCTGTGACAGTAGAGGACTCCTGAAAAAGAGGCCTCAACTGTCGCCTGCGCTAGGCTCTCCAGAATGGCAGACAGCACCAAAAGATTTATCATTCAATTAGTATGGATTTACCAGCAATTGAATAATATATTATATCCCATTATTCCTTCCATATTATGAATAAGTATTGCAACTTTACAATACTGTAAATACACCTTAGTTGCTTCTTCATAAAAAACGAAATTATCAAACTCGTAAATACCTTTTTGATACTTGGATGTCAAATTCTTAGTACATTATAGATGTAGGATATTATTCTACAAATCAATAACTTTTATTAATTTCTCACATTTTCATTTTACATTTTCTTGATCTATACATTGAGCTTTTCTCGTAAAAACTAAATTCTTCATTTATTTCATTAATGATGTTGCTTATGGAATTAATCACATGATTACTTTCATATGATGATAACATCATACGTCAAAATAGAATTACCATCGCTACAATCTCATATCCTACACTTGGCCATTCTGACAAATTGTCTTGCCCTCAAGCCATAAAATAAATGAATATGAAAAGGATTACAAACTTAAACAAAACATGGAAAATAAAACAAACATAAACAAACCATGGAGAGTAAAACAAACATAAACAAAACACACAAGATGAAAGAAACGTGAACAAAACATAACACTGCATTACATGCAACACTGCTTGATAAGACTGACTTTCTTCAGCTGTTGGGGTACTTTGAATTACTTTTTCATTAATTTTCTTCTCTTTGTTGAGTATGCATCAACTCATACATATTCTTCATTCCATAATTATTCTCATCAATTTCACTTTTTTCCAATACTAGCCAATATTTCTTTTTTCATTTCTTTCTAAATTCATACCTTGACTTTCTTCCATTTCCACATCTTTCTCATCTCTCCTCATTTTTTGTACATTCTCATTCCATTCTCCAAATTTTTCCTCAATTTCATAATTTGATTCAATTCCATTTTCCTCCCCACTATTCCATCTAACTTCCCTTTCCACCTCATCATCACTCTCGTCCTTCCTCTTTTCACCATTTCCAATGTGCAGATGATTGTGGGCTACAGATTTTAGCCCAATAACTGATTGTAGCCCAGATAACTGACATAACCATTAATACTTTCAAGTTCTTGATCAACAATTTTTAATAATTCTCCACTGCAAGGATTTGACAAGTTATCATTACAAGGAATCAGATCAAATGCTTGTAAATTCTTAGATTGATTTCGGTATTCAAATCTAGGTTTTGAAAAATGTTTCAACTTACCATGGTTAGAAATCAACTCTGCGTCAAGACTAACTTCTTGATTATGATTATAGTTACCACAAACTCTGTTTCGAATTCTATGATACCAATGAGATTTTATGAAGAATTCTACAAATTCTATGAAGATGAAGATGCAAAAATCAACAATGAAGATGATGCATGATAATGATTATAGGAGTTGAGTGTATAGAATTAAGGCTCGGCAGGATAGGGACCATGTCCAATTACTATCTCCATAAGCGTAATGTTAATTGGGATTCCATATAACTCGGTTGATTTTCATCCGAATACTCCAGTCAATATCTCATTTTGAAGGTATGTTAATTCTCTATTTTAGTTGTGAAGTAGAAAATTATATTTTTGAGAGAACGTTTATATTCATCTATTAAGTGAGAAACTTTTATGATTTTTTCCTGGCGTTCTTTATGAATATTTTGGAAATTCATCTCGCAACTTGAATTCGTTTTGATGAGTTCTAATGAAATTAATTTTTTCATAAAAATCTACACATCCATACGGTTTTTAAATGGAATCTAGCGAAGGAGATTTTCGTCTGCAAGCCACTGAAAAATGGAGTTGTTGAACAGAGTTCGTTGACCCTGAGCAGTGTGTGACCGCCATCAGTTGTCTGGAGGGGTGCCATTTCATGGGCTTTGTATCCCTGTAAACAATAGCCCTTACACTTCCATTTCCTTTTGAAACTTATTCGCAGAAAGAATTCACAAGTAAAGGCATCTTGACCTGAGAGTGGACAAAATATAATCAGTATTATTTTCAGTTGACCCTCGAAAGCACTCGTCTTCAGTACAAGCCAAAGTCGATCAATTTCTGTTTGAAAAGTGTTCCTCGGTTAGTTTGGAACTATCGTGTCTGTGCGCGTGTGTTTGTGTGTAGGCAAAATAATTCCGAAATGTGGTTTATTCATCGATCGTGATCATACATTCCTGGCCGCTTCTCCTGATGGCCTGGTCGATGATGGCGAAGGGATAGCAGAAATAAAGTTTCCGGCAACTGCAGAATACATGACACCAGATGACTTGATATGTAAAAAGATTGGAGTTGTAGGGAGAATGTGGAGTAATGTGGATGATAGTCTAGTTATTAAAAATCTCATAATTACCACATCCAAGTTCAAGGGCAACTTCATATAACAAGAAGGAAATATTGCCTTTTTACTATATGGACGCCCCATGGTTTGAAGGTAGAAAAAATATTGAGGGATGATCAATTTTGGGAGAAATTTATGTTTCCAAAGCTTTGTAAGTTTTATAATAATGCATGTTTGTTCCCTGAGTTGATTGATCCCAGACATAGAAGACAAATGGAAATAAGAGAACCACAACATATCTTGCAAGCAATAACCGAGAAAAGAAGGAAATTGTAGGAATATTTGCTAATTTGTTGTCATTGTATGTATTTTTAATACCTATTCATTATTGTTTTTATGAGCTATAGGATACCGTATTGTGTTTTTATATAGAAATTGTTTGATATTATTCAAAGGTCAGCAAGTTTCTTGAGATTTATCTGTTCATGAAATGTGAACTTGAAGTAGGTGACCTATTCATTTTTTGAAGATTATGACAAGGCTGTCATGCGATACTTGATTTCAATACATAATTTCAAGACAAAATGAATGACCAAAAACGCACATCATTAGAAAAAAAAATTGAAAATTCGATTAGGGGGCTGGGGAAACGATAGCCCCCCCACTTAGTGTAATTGCGATTTGAGCATGACACATCGTTTGTGCACGAATGTGCACGTACATGTATCGATTGTGCACACTTTTTAAGCAAGGAAATAGGTTATCACAGGAGTTAGGTATAGTGGAGTAGGCAAGGGGGGCTGGGGAAATGCTATCCCCCAAACAGTCAGAACACTCCAATTTTCGGCTCAATCGTTTTTGCATCGTTTGTGCACGAATGTGCACGTGCATGTAACGTTTGTGCACTCTTTTTAAGCAAGGAAATGGGTCATCACAGGAGTAAGGTATAGTAGAGTTGGCAAGGGGGGCTGGGGAAACGCTATCCTCCAAACCATCAAAACACTTCAATTTTCGGCTTAGTCGTTTGTGCACGAATGTGCACTTACATGTAACATTTGTGCACACTTTTTAAACAAGGAAATGGATCGTTGCAGGAGTGAGGTATAATACATCGGCCAAGGGGGGCTGGGGGAAATGCTATCCCCCAAACCGTCAAAACACTCCAATTTTTGGCTCAATCGTTTGCTCTTCCTTCGTGCACGAATGTGGCTGGATCAGCCACAAAAATTATCATCCAATGTCATACTCCCATTATATTGTACTATGTATGTCTAGAAATATATAAGGAATGAGAAAATAGCACTACAATAGCAATAATAATAATTAATTATCAATCATGAGATATTTTCTTATATACAGTGAGTTTTTGATATGTTTACCTTCTCACTCCCCGAAACAGAACTGTGAGTTGAAAATTTTTTTGGAAATTTTCTCCTCTTTAACCCTTCCTTGATTCTACTAATATTGGTTACTAATATTTTTTACTTCAGATATTGAAGTCCCATGAATATCGATGGAAAACTATCACTATTTTTGAATATTGATTTTCTGATACTCATCCAAAATGCTTAGACATTAATTTTAATCTGTTTATTAACAAAATGAACAGATTTGGTAATCTGTCGATTGGATGTAATATAAGAAACTGACCCAACTTTTATGTAAGAGAGATGCATACAGAATGGGTGAAAAATCCGAGAACGGCTCAATATCTCATTCACAAAGGTAATTTGATGGTAAATGTGATTGGGGATCCTACTCAAATCTAAAATACTACTTTTTTATTACTTTAAAAATCTGGTCCACCATATTGAATGCAACTTGATTTTTTTAAAATAGGAAGGCTGTCATGCGATACTTGATTTCAATACATAATTTCAAGACAAAATGAATGACCAAAAACGCACATCAATATCTCAAACCGTTGAGAAGATATTCACATTTTTAATCAATACCATGGAAAACTGTAATGAAATCACATTAGAGTTGTATTGATTAATAATGTGAATATCTTAAAAATGGTAGACCAGATTTTCAAAGTCATAGTAAAGTAGTATGTTCAATTTGAGAAGGATTTCCAGTCACACCCACCTTGGAATCACATTTTTTATGAGATACTGAGTTCTCATACTTTCTTTGTTGCCGTTCTCCTTTCTGCTTTGATTAATAATGTGGTTTTTGGCATTCACTTTTTCTTGAAATTCTGTTTCAAAATCATGGATCGCATGACCACCTTCTATTTAAAAAAATAAAGTTGCATTCAAAATGGTGGATCCAAGATGGCGGACTCAACGAAATTTTTTTTTGTAATTTTTAGTAAATTGAATAACCTTCTCAAAAATTGATATTTTCAGAAAAGTTTTCTTTTACTATATCAACAATACCATGAAGAATCTATCCTCCGAATCTCATGGATTTATCTCTTACTGAACTTGATATGTTCTGTCCCAAAAATTTAAACTTTAGGCGCTCATATCTCAAAAAGTAATGATTGGAAAAAATGTTTTCCCAAGAAAACTTTTTCATTTTTAAAGCTTGATAGTATACATATCAAAAATCTTTGAAAAATATCACTAGTAGAAAGTTTATTTTTAGCCTTTGCACAGCCTTAATAATAATGCAGAGAACTCCCTTGCGTGAGAATCGAGTGAGTTGGGACCATCGTGCTTGGCTCGATTTTTTCAATTTGCAATTTCCTTGTGCTTAAAAACCTTGATTTCTTTGTTCCTTTTCCACCAAAACTCATTCACACCTTTCTTCCAGATAATAAAATAATTATTATAATAAATAATATTTCTATATTCAAAGCTATATATCTCGGTAAACCGTTATTATAAAAATTATTACTTGATCATGAAATGTACAATAGAATCTGCTCTTTCATTCACTGTAAATGATTCATTAGAAATATGTTCGTAATTTGAGATTCAATTGTTAAAAAAAAATCCGGAAATAGAAGATATTTTCCTCATATTCACGGTTTTGGCAGTTGAATGATAGGAGAACATTATTCAAGATGAATTTTAGGCAACTGAGCTCGTAGAGGATAATATTATCTACAATTTGGAATCAATCGTGAGTTTCTATGATGTATTAGACTCAAAAATGTATTATACTGAAGCATTTTACAAGATATGCAGTTTTGAATATAGAAATTGACCATTTTTTGTGTGTGGGAACATAGACTTAAGCACACTCAACGATAAAATTCCCATTTATATCATTCCAACTTATATCATTGTGCAAAATATCACTGTGAAGAATATAGATGGTGATAATAGTTGAAGGTTAAAATTAGGTGTTTTTCACAATACAAGGGGCATTGTTGTCAGGTGTACCTGGGAATCTGTATGAGATAGAGCGCTCTATCTAGTCTCAGGTAGTAGAGCACAAAATTACGCCAAGAGGGATTTTGAATTTCACATCTATATTGTAACAATCGGGATATATTGTTGATCAAATACTAAATATCATCAAAATTGTTTTTTTTTAATTCCACTCATTTTTGAAAAATTATAACTCAGTACTTATTGGAGATAGAGAGTACCAAATTATCTAATTTTATTCAGAATTTCATAATCTTAAAAAAAGGCAAGAGCAAATTTTTCTGTCCGATCACTGGATTTTGCAGAAATAGCTGAAAAATGAACCGAAAATACGAGGTTTTTGGGCCACTCTGTATATAGCACAAGGAAATTTTGCATAAAGAATTTGGTTCTGGACTTCTAATAAATAACATAAATAATATATTAAAAAATCAGAACTACAATAGAAATTGCAAGCACATCCCCTTTTTATGTCTATATTGACTGGACTATTTTTATACATTCATTGCCTGGACTAGCAGATTAATTTTTTAATATTGTTTTTATGTGATCCTTGCTCTATAGTGAGGTCCACGTTATAATGGCAGTGAAGAAAGATAGGAGAAAACATTGCCAACTCTCTCCATTTTGCCACTGAATGTACACAGCTGTTACTCAATTCATTCCATTAAATTTGATTTAATAATAATCATTATTTCCTTGATAGAATAATCAATGTAATGTCAAATTAATCAAGAATATATTTTTTCATAATTTGATTCAAAAAATTGCTTTCATAACAGATCAGATTTTTTTTATACAAACCTGAAATGACGACTAATTTAGAAAGCCAATCTGAATTTCAAAACAACAGAAATTAAGTTATTTGGCAGGCATTCTATTCCAATTTATTTCAATAATAGGATGGGCACGTTAAATTATCGGTTCCGGCTGAAGTATGACAGTCGTAAGGCCCATTGACAGCCCAAATTGTATATTTAGGCTACACTAACAACATTACCATAGTATGGCCATGAGAGCTTTTTTCCCGTCGCCGCCATGAAGATTCCAAATATTTGAATAAATTTTGTAATGTAGCTTGAAGGGGATTGTAAGTGAAATTGCTTGCCTTTACTCATTAAAGCATATTTTACTTATTCCTTTATAATGACTTACAAGTTGTTTTTATATTCCATATATAGTTTTGGAACTTGAAATAGTAAATGGTAGATAATAGCGAGTAAGAATGAAAGGTAGGTAACGTAATCTGAAAGCTGAATCTTCAAAAAATTACCAATCAAATTTTGAAATATTTCGTGATATTGTAGTTGGGGATATAAATAGGTAGTTAGTTTTATAAGTTTACAGCCGAGAAGTCAGACAAAATTATTATAAAGCACAACATGAATATAAACTGTGGAAGAGCCAACTGTTCTAGCCATGGTACTACTTTATGAATTATAAGCAAACATCAGTAATTCAAAAAGAAAAGACATGCTAGCTAAAGACTTGTTTTATCGATTTCCATCACATTCTCCTGAAATACTCCTACCCCGGGGGCAGCAAGGGACCTGGTTACCTACAACCCTTACCCCCCCCCCGCTAATAGCGTAATTGTTGAGCCCGAAATTTGAAAGTAGTATCACATGATAGCTGAAGACATGTTTCATTGATTTCCATCACATTTTCCTGGAATACTCCTTCCCTGGGGGCGGCAAGGGACCTGGTTTAATACAATCTTCAGTAATAGGGTAATATGGTAATAGGGCAAGGAAAGTAAAAATCAACACTAGAATATGAATTACAAGCACCAATGTATTAGTGACTGGACTATAGATCCAAGCGCCAAAGTATTTGATTAAAATAACTAGCTCCACCTATAAGTAGATTGGATTCAGTTCAGTATTATTGATAACTGCACAAAAGGCGAAAGTACTTGCACAATCTTGCACATATTGCAGTGTTATGTCTTGTAAAATTGGAGTGTTCTGACTGTTTGGGGGACAGCATTTCCCCTGCCCCCCTTGCCCACTCTACTGTACCTTACTCCTGCAACGACCCAATTCCTTGCTTAAAAAGTGTGCACAAACGTTACATGTACGTGCACATTCATGCGCAAACGATTGAGCCGAGAATTGGAGTGTTCTGACTGTTTGGGGGATAGCATTTCCCCAGCCCCCCTTGCCACTCATCTATACCTTACTCCTGTGATGACCCATTTCCTTGCTTAAAAAGTGTGCACAAACGATTGAGCCGAAAATTGGAGTGTTCTGACTGTTTGGGGGATATTGTTTGTATATCATGTGATGTTACTTAATCACATGATAACTGTTTGATAAAATAATAAGTTGTTTACTGAGTTTAGTTTGTTATCTACGTAAATAAAGATGGTTGCTTCAAATGGCTAAGAATTTATTAAGATATTTAAACATGGCGCAGTCAAGGAATTGAACAGAAAAGGAGAATGATAACGACAGGATTGAGTGAGTAATAAGATTGGGTAATTATCGTATTATTATATTTTTTCTTAAAAGACGAACATGGATTTCAACAAGCCAGAACCGTTACTATGCAACGGGGAAAATGTTTCACAAAATTTCGAATTATTCAGGAAAAATATCGTAAATTATTTCATAGCGACTGAGACAAATAAAAAATCCAACCAAATTCAAGTTGCAAGATTTAAAAACTTGTTAGGCAACGAAGCTTTGATTTTATATGAATTGTTACAAGATGTGGATGAGCCAGAAACGGTAGAATCAATATTAAAAATATTAGAGAGCTATTGTTTACCAAAAAAGAATGAGATCATGAATGTATACAATTTTATAGCTTGCAAACAAGAGGAAGGTCAATCATTTAATTCATTCTATGCAACTTTGAAGGGGCTAGTGACAAGATGCGAATTTGGGGAACAAGAGAATAAGTTATTGAAAGCTATGATTGCATTGGGGTTAAGGTCGAAAGAAATGCAACAACGTGTGTTGCGAGACAACGCCTCGTTGGAGAAAATAATTGATTATTGTCGCAGTGTTGAAATTGGTGAAAAATATGAGAAGTCAATAAATGAAGAAAAGTCTCGAAAGGAAGTGCACCCAGTTTCCAAGTATGATAAAAGGAAAACAAACTCATATCAGAAGATTGTATGCGGCTATTGCGGAATGCAGCATGTAGAAGGTAGGAGCTGCCCAGCGTCTGGTAAAAGCTGTAATAAATGTGGTAAGATGAATCATTTTAGCAAAATGTGCCTGAATAAAGGTAGAAGAAATAAATTCAGAGTGAGTGAGCAAAGGCTACCTCAACCATTACATAATGTTGTGGAAAGTCCAACAGCAATAGAAGAAGCTCACGAGTTTGTTGATTCAGAATATCTAGTTAACACTGTCAATGAAAAGGCTTGGTTCAAAACATTATTAATTGAACATAAACCAGTAAACTTCAAATTAGATACAGGATCAGAAGTGAATATATTGCCATATGAAATTGTGAAAGACAGTGTGTTATTGAGTAGGTTGAAAAAGAGTAGTGTTCGATTAGAAGCATACGGAGGATTTAAAATTTCACCTCTGGGTCAGTTCACTGCTCAAGTGGAATCAGAAAAAAGATTTGATTTGATAAACTTTGTTGTGGTCAAAGAGAGTACAGTACCGATTCTAGGCCTTGAAGCTTGTATTCAGTTGAATCTGGTGAAACAAATTGATGAAGTTCAGAAGCAAAGTAGTAACAACAATGTGAAGGATAGAACGTATTTTTTTGAAACGTATTCTGATGTGTTTACTGGCCTTGGTTGTTTCCCCGACAAGTGCAAAATTCGATTAAAAAAGGACGCAATGCCACATGCCAGTTCAGCGAGACGTATACCAATGAAGATTCAGGACAAATTTAAAGAAAAACTTGATGATTTGATAACCATGAAAATTATTGAAAAGGTTGAGGAGCCCGTTGAATGGGTTTCAAATGCTGTGATAGTAGAGAAACCTGATGGATCCTTAAGAATTTGCATAGACCTGTACATTTGAACAAGTACATTGTAAGAGAAAGAGTTACAATCCCAACAATACAGGATATTCATCCTCGTCTAGCAAATAAAGAGTACTACAGCGTTCTTGACATAAAAGATGGATTTTATCACATACTCCTTGATGAACAATCTGCTAAATATTGCAATTTTAGCACTATATTTGGAACTTATAGATTTTTACGTTCTCCTTTTGGCTTATGTAATTTACCAGAATTGTTTCACAAATGTGTTTCAAAGTATTTTGAAGATATTCCAGGAGTAGTGGTTTATTTCGATGATATTTGCATTGCTTCAAACAACAAAGAAAAACATGACGAGACAGTGAAACAGGTCTTGGAACGAGCGAGGAAATTAAACATCAAATTTAATTTCAAGAAATTTCAATATTGCGTACCTGAAGTGAAGTATTTAGGAATGCTGTTTAATAAATCAGGAATGCTTCCTGATCCAGGAAAAATAAAGGTTATTAATGATCTCCCCGACCCAACAAATAAAGCTGAACTACAACGTCTGTTGGGGATGGTCAACTATTTGAGAATGTTCATCCCAAATATGTCACAAATAGTGTCACCATTGAGAGAATTATTGAAGAAAGACGTCTCTTGGTGTTGGACAGAGATTCATGTAAATGCAATCAATAACATTAAAAAGGTTCTTACAAGTGACAAGGTAATTGCTCCCTTTGATTATAAGATTCCAGTTTTAATCCAATGTGATGCATCACAAGACGCTTTAGGATGCTGTTTACTACAGAACAACAAGCCAATTTATTTCTCATCACGATCTATAAACTCTTCTGAATGTGAATATGCCCAAATTGAGAAGGAACTCCTTGCTATTGTATTTGCTTGTGATAAATTTCACACCTATATCTACGGTCATGATGAATTGACTATACATACTGAACATATGCCATTAGTTTCAATAATGAAGAAACCATTAAACAACATACAGAATAACAGAATTCGTCGATTGAGACTAAAACTAATGCCTTACCGCTTTAGCCTCCAGTACTTACCTGGGAAAAACATGTATATTGCTGATTATTTGTCAAGGTGCGGTGTAAGAACTAAAGAAAAAGTTGATTTGAGCATGGCGGATATGGTTCATTGTGTTACTGAGAATGGCGAAGTTGAATTTTCAGAGAAACGCTTGAATGAATTTGTAACAGAAACACAGAATGATGATGTTCTTCGGAAAGTTATAGATTATTGTGAAAATGGCTGGCTTAATAACATTGTTGATGGAGGAGAACTAAGGCATTTTTTCAAAATAAGAAATGAAATACAATTTAGCAAGGGTCTATTGTATTATAATTCAAGAATTATTATACCCAAGAATTTGAGAGATTTTATCTTGAATAGGCTCCATGAAACGCACTTAGGAGAAACAAAAATGAACAGCATTGCCTCAAAATTTTATTATTGGCCAGGAATAAGAGCAAACATAAAAAATCTGGCTGAATCCTGCACGCTTTGTCAAAAATATAGAAGGTCCAATGTTAGAAGTCCAATGCTTTCTCATGAAATACCCGATTTCCCATTTTTAAAAATTGGAGTGGATATAGCTGAAGTAAAAGGAATAGCTTATCTCATAGTTGTGGATTATTATTCAAGGTGGCTTGAAATAACAAAAATGAACAGTAAGACAAGTTCGGCTGTTAAATCTATTTTATCCCAGTTATTTGGCAGGTTTGGAATTCCGCAGATTATAATAGCTGATAATAATCCGTTTGGCTCCCAAGAAATTATACAGTTCGCAAAGGAGTGGGATTTTAAAATTATTACAATAAGTCCTCGTTATTCTCAGTCTAACGGCTTAGCTGAAAAGGGGGTGCACATAGCAAAGACTATGATAAGAAAGTGTGCTGAAAGCAAAACCGATTTAAACTTGAGTTTGCTTAACTATCGGAATAGTTGTGTTGCGGGTCTCAATTATTCTCCTGCTCAGTTAATGTTTGGTCGAATGATAAGAACAAAGTTCCCTTATCCTCAAGATAGTTTGAAACTTCATCAACTTCCTCGGGAAGAAATAGCAGTGCAAATGAAGAACCATAAATTTCAACAGAAAGAAACATACGATAAGCAGTCACGGAAACATGTATCTTATTTCAAAGAAAATCAGCCCATTTATATCCAAGATTGGAGAACAAAATTATGGGAGCCTGGAGTAGTTATTAATGAAGCTGATGCCCCACGGTCCTATGTGGTGAAGTCCAATAGTGGAAGAATATTAAGAAGAAATGAGAGGTTTTTAAGAAGACGATGAAATCAAAGGAAAGGTTGAAAAAGGAAATGTTTGAGAAAGTAAAAGGGGAAGATGTTTGTATATCATGTGATGTTACTTAATCACATGATAACTGTTTGATAAAATAATAAGTTGTTTACTGAGTTTAGTTTGTTATCTACGTAAATAAAGATGGTTGCTTCAAATGGCTAAGAATTTATTAAGATATTTAAACAGATAGCATTTCCCCAGCCCCCCTTGCCCACTCTACTATACCTCACTCCTGTGATAACCCATTTCCTTGCTTACAAAGTGTGCACAAACGTTACATGTAGTACGTGCACATTCGTGCACAAACGATGTGTAATGCTCAAATCGCAATTACACCAAGTGGGGGGGGGGGCTATCGTTTCCCCAGCCCCCCTAATCGAATTTTTAAATAATTTGTTCAGTTTGCGTGCACAAATGCAGAGTGGTCGTGCACATTCGTGCACAAACGATGTGTAATGCTCAAATCGCCATTGGGCTAGGTGTGGGGGGGGGGGGTGCAGTGAAATGTACGTGAGGCCTACGACCGTAGATGACTGGAAAACAGTCTTCTACTGTCGCAGGCCTCGACTGTCGTCGGTCTCGACTGTCGCGCCCCCTAGGCGACAATAGAGGACTCTTCAATTTTCGTACACTCCCGACAGTCGAGGCCTACGACCGTAGAGGAAAACAGTCCTCTGCTGTCGCTGGCCTCGACTGTCGCGCCCCCGCCGGCAGGACAGCCAAAAAGACGTCCTCTTCACAAGCTGACCTTCTTCTTGTAACTAAAACATCTATAATTGTATTTCAGTGTAGAAGAACCTTACTGTAAGATAAATTAGAGAAGGTCTAATACACTTTCTCATATTTCTCGCAGTAAATGAAATCAAACTTTATTCTCAATTTATTCTTCCCGCTATCCATTCGGAACTCTAGGAGTCATTCAACCATAATATATTGATAATGAATGCTTGATTCATCAAGTCTTTATTTATTTAAATGAAAGTCTATTTTTCTTTTATTTATTTATTCTATTTGAGTATTACAATATAAAAATAATCCTTTACATACAATAAAAACAATTATTAACAATAGTTGTATTTCTTAATTTACCTGATTATATTTCTTCATTTTTTGTAACTGATTGTCCTCTTTTGTCCATTGCACCATAAATCAACTTAACTTACTTATTTTAAATTATTTATTCTTTCAAACAGATCAGGTGACTCTGGAGGTATCTATATTGAGAGTCTCAAACTAGAAGGCTATATTGTCTGTTCTTTAATCTGGAAGAATAAAATGACATTATTATTTATAGCAGTTGATGAGCTTCACTAGAGATGAGTGGTGAAGTAGAGACGTATATAGCTAAGCCTATCAAACTGCTGCTCTCATCAGAAGAGGATGCTTGCGAACAGCTGAGAATGATGCTAGAGGAGAGTGTCAGCGCCAGATATGGAGCGAGAAAGGCACAAGCCATAGCCAATCTCACTCCTTCTGTTGGCAAAGTATTGAAGAAAAGAGCTGGTAGTATTGTAAGTAGATAATTTTCATATATTTTAAATTATTTCTCCATTAAATTTTGTTTCCTACTATTATCCTCTTTCAAAACTTTCAAATACTTATTATTTTTAAATACTTTCTTGTACTCATTTTCCCTTTTTTGAGTTAGAGTAGACTCACTTGTCCAATAAAAGTCAAGCATAGAAGTAATTTCATTCAAAGTACATCTAATGTTAATTAGAAGTATATCTTGGGTATTCCTCCTCAAGAAAGGACGGTTATCTCTTCAAACCTCCGCTAATGTATGTTTATACAAAGTAATATTACAATGATATCAAATGAAATTAATTCTATACCTTATCATTCAATAATTCTTTTGTAAGCTTCCATACTTTATGAACACATTAAACATTTTGCTATATCTTCTGTCTTATTCTACACTATATCTTCTATACTATTAATAAAATGGTGAATTATTGTAAGGGATAGGAAACTCATGTTTGACGCATCGTCACTTCTGAACTACTGAACTGATCAACCTGCAATTTCGGAGATGCTGAATATTCCAAGGATGGTTAAAGACCTATTATAATTTTTATTAAAGGTTGTGCGAATTGTTCGAGTTCATCCACAGTCTTTTTTCTGACAGTTTTCAACTTCAATGAAGATTATTTATGTAATTTTCACAAAATAATGAATAATCAATCTGTTTTTTCAATTAATTTTTCTATTGTTCTCAAGTAAAATGTTCATTATGGTACGATTAAAATATAATTCAATCTATTTGTGTTTTTCACAGTCCCTTGTGGAGCGTGGCTTCCAACTGCTCGTTGTAAGAAATTGTAATTAAATAAGTGTATAAGCCAGCATAAATCTATTTCAATATTATAATCTGAATGAATATCTGCATAAGATATAATCTTAATAGCATCTGGATTTTCCACTTTGCAGTCACCTGAGCCAGTTCCAGTGAAAAAATCCAAAGTCGAGCCAGTGCCAAAGTCGAAGGAGCCTTCTCCTGTTGTTAAGATAGAGAGTGAAAGTTCAGATGGTGCAGACAGCGAAGATTTATCTCTTGAGATTCTTGAGGAGAATTTGTGCTTCATTTGCAAGTAAGTTAGTGAACAATTTATCTATTTAATAATTTATCATAGCTCATATATGCTGGAAGGACAAGCACGATTCAAACATTTCAATTCTGGCACTTGAACTTACACACTCCACTCTAACATTAATTTCACTTTGAGTAGCTCCTTTGAATACAGTTTATACCTTACAAACTCATCTCAATGTTCACTTGAAAAAATAATTTATCAGAAATATGAAGCATACAAACTCATCTCAATGTTCACTTGAAAAAATAATTTATCAGAAATATGAAGCATACAAACTCATCTCAATGTTCACTTGAAAAAATAATTTATCAGAAATATGAAGCATACAAACTCATCTCAATGTTCACTTGAAAAAATAATTTATCAGAAATATGAAGCATACAAACTCATCTCAATGTTCACTTGAAAAAATAATTTATCAGAAATATGAAGCATAGTTTACAACATGAACAGCTAAATTTGGTCTGGAAGTGAATAATTGATTGTAATTCAACTTTATATGACTTTCTCTGTGTAGGTAGATAAAAAGGATTAAAATACTTCAATGATGGTATTCAATAGTTTTTTTTTTATTCTGAATGATTAAAATCATATAAATAAATAATTTATTTTCCTTTCAAAATCCATTCATTTCTTATTGTTCTAATTATTGTAAAATCTACTTGAGAATATTCTGGTTGAAGATAATTTAGTAGAAAATATCTTGATAATGTGCATTAATTTTGACGAATATTTTGATATTTTCAGAAATGTAAGTTCAACGAGTAAGAATAAAATGTTGGAGTGTCTGGACTGCCACAACTTGTGCCACCAGAACTGTGCCTCCCCTCCGGTCACAGCTGATGTCAACGATCCCCGTTTCGTGTGGTACTGCAGCAACTGCAATAAAGGATCAAGTCGAGTGGTGAGTACTAAATAATATACAATCATTTTTTCCATTTCACCTTTATATTACACAATCAAAACTGATAATGGTAAAAAGCTGTGTACTGTATATATCAGAAGGCTGAATCTATAGACGTTGATGTTGACAGTTTTTAAGAACGTTCTAAACAAAGAAGAAGAACAAAAAATGGCAGGCATAAATCGGAATGATTTTAATAGCTGATTTACTTTCTTTGATGCTAGAGGGTTCTTTTCCTTGTCAATGAAAGTTTTTCTATTTTTTTTATCAAAATACAGTCCCTATTAGTTTTATTTTGATTTATTTTTGTAATATTACATTTTTTCTCAATTAAAATTGAATCTTCAATTCGATATTCAAAATATTAATAAAACTTGATAAAAAATATTGGTGTAATCGATATACGGACTTGACTTTTCACAGGGAATTTATCATATATACTAGTGTTGAACTTTCCACTGAATCACTGTAACAAAGTTCTATTTCTGAATAAACAGATAATTTTAATCAATATAAAGGTTAATTAAATTTAAAATAACTTCAAAAATAAAGTTTTATTGAGTATAATAAATGAAATTTGTAGAGTTGTTTTCTTTATTAGTGAGGTTGGCATTGATGATGTTTTTAAGGTGTATCTTTTAAGAAAGCAAGTCATTTTCACTCTCAGGAAAAATGGCTGAAATAGAATCGTTTTTGTCATGTTGAAAATTTTCTGTTTATGTGAAATTTAAAATGTTTTTATTTGAGATCTGAATAATTCTATCATTTTCTATATGTGTGTTGAATGTATCATGTAATTTTGAAGTCTGTAGCCAAACAAATGAATTCAATATAAAGAGATAAGTATTTTAGCTTGTAAGATTCTATGTTTAAGTGTCAAATGGTTTTGTTCAGTAAATTTTTGTTGTAAATTGCTCAAGTATTATGAAAATTATAATTTAATTTTGCTCTGAACTGGATTTCTTATTCATAAGCATTAGATCAATTCATGATATATCAAGATATAAGCTTATTAGGAACCGATGACTTTCCTTAAGTGATAGGTGAATGCTATCCAACCTATTAGGATAAATTGGTAGTACGTCAAATGGTACGCCCTGGTGTGGGACTCAAACTACAAAATATATCCCTGGTTATGAAAAATTATTAGTAGGATAGAATGTCTTGATAGATTGTGAATGGGAGATGCTGCTGAGTGGGGAATCGGTTCAAGAGAGTTTAGGTTCTAATGAGTAAATATTTTTTACGCAGTAGCAAGATGGAGAACAATAAAAATAATGAAGTTTTATCCAAGGGGAACATTCAGAATGTAGATGAAGAATCTCAAGATTTAGACCTAACCTTAAACAATGACTCAAACGATAGTGTAGCTGTAAGTGAAAATGTTTCAAATGTAACAATTCAAGAGGCAGTAGTAGAAATATTAAATGAAACCAGTATGGAAGAAGCTAAAAGTGATCTAAATCTTATAGCGTTTTTAACACAAAAGTTTGAGGAACAAATGCCAAGTTTGATAGAAATATGCTAGGTTTGATGAACAAAATGCTAAGATTGACAATCTGAAACAAGATCAAAATGTTAGGTTTGATGATATGAAGCAAGAACTTGCTAGCATAAGAATAGAGCAGGTTAGTACAAAGCAGGAAATAAAAGAGATAAATGATACATTAAGTAAAAATCACAAAGAAATAGGTCAGCTACAGCAAAAAAACTAATGATCTTGAAATATCAATGTTAGATGTAGAAAGATCAATGCAAAACAAAATCATTCAAGTTTCTGATAAGGTCGATGAGGTTGTTGATAGCGTAAATAAAAATAAGATCATAATTGAGCAACAAAATATGACACAAGATGCTATTAATGTAAAAAATAATGAACGTATTAAACATGTTGAAAAAGAGGTTGTAGATTTAAACAAAAAAGTAGACAGGGAAATCAAGGTATTGTCCTCTTTGAAAATAGATTGTCAAGAAAATACAGCTGCTATAACTGAGGTTAGGAAAAACATGAATAAAATAAACATTTCCACAAAACCTATTTGTAATCATAATGGTAACAATAGTAATTTTGAAAGGTTTGAGTTTCAAATGCAAATTGACAAAAAGAATCCAATGCATTTCTTAGTAAACTTGACTTATCTTGAAAGAAATGAAATCACAAACTGGATCAAAATTAAAGGTATTTTGGAAAACAACTTCAATGCAAATTTTGCTCATCGTGATTGGTGGATTTTCATCCGTTTTGATGTAAACAACTATAAAGAATTTAAAGAGAAATTCATTGCTAGAATGTGGTCAGACGATATTCAGTCATCTGCTTAAAATGATTTGAGATTTGGAAAATATAAGCCAAACTTATCTAAAAGTCTTACTGAGTATTATATTTCTCGTTTCAATATTGCTAAGAACCTAATTCTAGCCTTAGATAAAGATACTATTTTTAAGTTTTTGAAAGGTCATTATGATGAAACCATATCTACAGCTGCAATCATTCGTAATATTAAGACTAGTGATGAGTTCATTTGTTTGTTGAATGAGTTTGACAATACTGACACTTACAAAGTAAACAGACAAATGTCCCGTGATCATAACAATGCTCAAACTGGAAGTCAAAATAAAACAATAAGTTCTTATCAGAGTGAACATAGGGATGATAGAAATAAATTTCAGAAATCAAATGGTGTAATGTTTCATGATAATAACAAGCAGTATCAAGGAAGAAGGAATTATTTCCAAAATCGAAGGTACCAAAATGGACCAAACAATAATGGTCATAGAGATCAAAATTTTCAGAATAATTTCAGAGATAATAGAAATCATCAACTTGTGAATTCAAATCAATTTAATTCAAATCGACCAGCTAACAACTACCAGTTAGATTTCAGCCTCCCACCGCCAGGTTATATGCCTGCTCAAACTTCCAATCAGATGAATGCAAATCGTCCATGACAGAATGTTCCTTTAAACTAATAAGGGGACGACGAAATGACAGCCCTGTTCTCCCAATTAAGGAAAGGTCAAATTTTTATATAGCAGTAGACATAAATAAAATAAATTTCGAATCTGCAACTTCAAACAGATTAGAAATTAGAAAGCCAGAATTAATCAGTCAAATTCATATGCAAGATAATAGTTGTAAAAATTTAAGTAATGAAGTAATACCTATTTATCTCAAGAAAGTCATATTAAAGAATCAAGTGTTAATATAGTACATACTCCAGAAATTCAGGTAGATGAAGCTATGAATAAATCTGAAACTGTTTGTCAAGAAGAACCATACATGGTAGGTTGTATCTTTAATGAACTATTGGAGGAACAAGAGAACACTCCACCTACTGAATATGATTTAGCAGAAATAGAAGTACAGATTTTCAATAAGAAATATCAAATGATTATTGACACTGGCTCTGAGGTAAATGTAATTAATGAGAAACTTGTTGATGAAATGAAGAAAAACAATCTCAAATTAAACTTAGTACCAGCTCCTAATGTAAGTATAGTTGTAGCTACTGGTATGCGACATAAGAAGGTAAATAAACAGATTATGTTAGAAGTATTATTTGATAAGTTAGAATTGCCAATAGTTTTTCTTATAGTTCAAGATTTAAATGTAGATATTTTGGTGGGTTGTGATTTCTTAAAAGATGCTGGAGCAGTTATTGATTTCAATCAAAATATGATATCATTGAAAGATTGTTGTTTTCCATTTATAAAAAAGGATACCTTGAAGTACAATAGACTTTTTCATGTCAACATAGAAAGAAACCAAGAAACGTTTGATACTTTATGGAATCAGCAGATTGATAATTTAAGATTACAACTAAGAGGTGAATCTCCTGAATTGGTAAGCCAATTAATTGAAGTACAGTATTTGAAAATAATAAAGATATTTTCTCTGATAGTCCTGGATCTGCAAAAGATTATTTATGTCAACTTAAAATGAAAGATGATGTGAAATTAGATAAAAAGAGTTATCCGATCCCATATCAGTATAGAGATCAAGTTAAGAAAGAATTAAAGAAAATGTTAGATCAGAAAATTATTGAACCAGGTAGCTCTGAATATACAAGCCCCATGGTAGTGGTAAAAAAGCCAAATAATGAAATTCGATCATGTTTAGATGGAAGAGAGATAAATAAGTACATAATAAAAGATTTTACAGAAACTGAACCAATAGATAACTTACTCATTCGATTCAATAAGTGCAACTACATTAGCAGTTTTGATCTCACTCAAGGTTTCAATCAGGTAAAATTAACTGAAGATAGTAAAAAATATGTAGCTTTCAATGTTTTTGGTCAGACTTATCAATATACACATCTACCATTTGGTTTGAATATTAGTGAATCTGAATTTATCAAATGCTTGTACAAAATGCTAGGTGAAGAGGTTTGTGAGTTTACTATTGCTTATATTGACGATCTTGCCATTTCTAGTGTATCTCTTCAACAACATATCATTAGAATTGAATTATTATTCAATAAGTTAAGGGAAAGTAACTTGAAATTGAAACTAAATAAATAAAAATTTATTGCAGACAAGATAAAGTATTTGGGTTTTATTATAAGTAAAAATGGTATTGAAGCAGATGACTCTAAGCTAGATGCTATTCAGAAATTTACCATTCCACAAAATTTGAAACAATTGCAGTCATTCATTGGTCTTTGTAATTTTTACAGAAAGTTTCAGAAAAATTATTCATACCTGACAATTCGTTTTAAGTATCTTCTATGCAAGAAAAATAAGTTCATTTGGACTGAAAAAGATAATGATACCTTTCAAGAAATCAAAAATAGATTCAGCGACTGTGTGATTTTGAAACATCCTGATTATAACAAAAGTTTCATTTTGGCCACTGATGCTAGTGATGTAGGAATTGCAGGTAAAATTATGAGAGTTAATCAATATATGATGAAAAAATACCATCAGAAAGCACATAATGATTAGGAATCCTGTGTCATGCCGGGATTCAGAATAGCATAATCGCTACGCAGTGTATGGTAAGAGTCCATAATTGTGTCTTTTTTCTTTCCTGTAGCCTATTTTCTTGGCCCTAAATCTTTTCAAATTTCGATTCTTTCCTGTATTTGTGTAGTATTCAGTAAATTTCTTCTATTATGCATATCTTAACCAATCTTGTCCATAGTCATTTGAATTTGTGAATTTAAATTTGTATGCTTCTAAAATAATATTAGAAGTTGAAATTGTAGCTTATTTTCCCAATCTTTAATTGTTGATTGTTGAAAACTTAACTTTTCTAAAATCTATCCATTGTAGTGTAAATAATTGTGTGCTTGTGACATATTTTTTCATCATGTATCACTTATTTTGAAATGTATCAATTTTGTGTGTGTTGTTTTAGGGAATTTATTATCCATTATTAATCTTTCTCTTCCTTTTATTACTTAGGGAATTTATTTACCTATTTTTCCTTTTTCTCTTATTTGTATTTTTTAGGGAACTTATTTACCCATTATCCATATTGATTTTGTTTATATTGTTGAAATGGTTTGTAGTTATTATACAGTCCTCAAATTCATAAATTATATGAAAAATGAATGGTTCAATTAAGAAAATGTTGAACTTTAATCTGATGTATGAATTCTTTTGTTATAATGATAACAATTTCAAAATTTGAAAGTATTAATGAACTGTGTTGCCATAAATATGAAATGTTCAAGATAAATGAAAGTTAATTTGAATAATGATGATTTTATTGAATGTAAAAGTTTTGTCATATTATTAATTGAAATGAGTTGAAGTTTGAATCTCTTCTAAATTTGAATATTAAATTGATGTATTTTTTCTAAATTTTAAAACTGTTTTTCTTTATAAACTTAGATATGATTAATTATCGTTTGAAATAGATGCTGGGGTGTATGTAGAAATTTTAGTGAGGTTTGATGATTAGTATTTTGCTGGTATATGATTGTTTTTGAGATGGAAAACCATTATTGCCTAAAGAAGAAATGACCAGAAGGTTATGACTTAGAGAGGCAGTAATGAATAATATTTTTTGTGTTGATTGCCATAGATGGAAAATAATGATTAATTGTGTTGATTGCCATAGATGCAAATAATTACTTATGAATATTGTTTGCCATTGAAGCGAAATATTATTGATGTTTTGAATGATTTCTTGTTTAATGATTAGTAGTAAAGTTTTGTCATGAAATGTAGTTTGTGTTTAGAACATTGAAAAGTCGAAATAAACTATAGTATCCAACAAACGATGATTAAGAATAAATAAAGAATAAATTGCTTTTTATAAATTATTTGAACAAAATTAAAATGAAAATTTATAAATTTGTCTACATAAATAACTTTGAAACCCTGAATGATAAATCATAAATCTGAAATACTATATTATTTTGAAATGTTATATTGAATGATAATGAAATGCAGATATATTGTATTATGAAATGATTTTTAGTGGAAGGCCAATTGTATAAATATATTGAAGTATGTATTAAAATTATTTTGTTGTGATGATCTGATGTTTTTTGCAATTTTGATAATGATACAGAGTGTTATGACATTTATGTAACATGTATTTGATTATGTTGTAAATTTTTAAGAATGGATTAAATTTTACTATTTGAACAGTGAATTTTCAATTTTTTTTTTCAATTTATTAAAAACACACATAACAAGACAAAACAAAATTACAAAGAATATGAAACAAATAAAACACAATAAAATGTTACAAATATAAAAAACCATGGGCTTTGTGGTTGGGTGTGTTGGAGAAGAGAAAAAAGAGAGGAAGATACCTAGCCAACTATGGTTTCCCATGTAATAGGCAGGCAAAGAAGAGAAGAGAAGTAATGAGGGAAAAAGGTAAGGGAGAAATGGGGGGAAGGAAGAAAACAGAGGAATAGGTACTCAGAATAAAGGTAAGCGAGTCCACTGAAAAATGAAAAGACAATGCTGGAGCAGAAATCTCGAGTCATATATCTAAATGGAAGAAGAAATTACTGTATGTCCAGTTTTTTATATCCCGTTTAATTTTTCCGCTGATCTTATTGTCCATGAGAAAGTGATTTGGAATGAGGTTTATTATTTTAGTACCCATGTAAATTAACTGCCTCCTTATACATTCAATATTAGTGTTATGGGTTACATATTTGTTAGCAGTGGCCCTTAGATTATAATAATTAAGTGTAGAGTTTATTGTGAGAGGAAAATCGGATCTATATTTTATTAAGTACTCAATTACGGTTTTTATGTATAATTGACTTATAGTCATGACCTCAAAATCACTAAAAACCATATCCGTTGGATAGAGCCTGGGTTTGCTTAATATAGTTTTAATTATCAGTTTTTGTGCTACAAATAATTCAGCAATATGACAGTTGAAACAGCCTCCCCAAACAACTATGCCATACTGCAGAATTGACTTGACTAGAGCATGATACATCATTTTCAGGTGGTTCTTATTAAGAATTCTGTTAACTTGGTAAAATTTAAAAGATAAATATCTAATTTTTCTACATATGTATTTAATATGAACATCCCATTTAAGGTTTTCATCAATTATGATTCCCAAGTACTTAGTATTATTGACTTTTTTAATGGTGGGACAATCACAATTACCCAAGTTTAAATTGCACTGAGAATGGAGTCTCAAATCATGATTCTCGTTGGGCTGTCCTACTCTATTTGCAGAGAAAGTTATGTAATTCGTTTTTTCAATATTTAAACTCAAGGTATTCTCATCTAACCACTTCTTGATTAAAAGCATATTATTTTCAGCTATGGTATGAACTTCATTCCATGAATTACCGTGAAAAATAGCTGCAGTATCATCTGCAAAGGATATCACAGTTGAGTTTAGAAGTCTTAAATTTAAAAAGTCATTTACATAGAGTATGAAAAGGATGGGAGAAAGTACAGTATCTTGAGGAAGACCATAAGAAGTTAAGTTAGTTACACTAGATTGATCATTTATGGTTAGGGACTGGGTTCTATTACTCAGATAGCTTTTGAACAATTTAAGCGAGACTCCTCTGAAACCATAGGACTCCAGTTTATTGAACAAAGTATTATGAGGTATTGTATCAAAAGCTTTGCGTATATCCAGGAAGACTGCAATAGTTTTCTTATTGGAGTTTATTTTATCAGATAAAGTATTGACGAATTTTATTAGAGCGTCAGATGTACTTTTACCATTTTGGAAACCGAATTGGTTCTTGTTGATTATTTTGTTAAGATTCAAGAAAGAAACAACTCTTGACTTTATTAGTTTCTCCATTATTTTAGCAAGGTTGCTGATAAGACTAATCGGTCTATAATTACAGGGATTAGTCGGGTCACCTTGTTTGAATAGAGGTTTTATTTTGGCTGATTTGAGGTGCTCAGGAAAATATCCCTCCTCAAAGCATCTATTAAAAATGAAAAAGAGAGGTTGAGATATAAAATTGGCTATTTTCTTCAGCGTAATATTACCTAGACTATCAATACCAGGACTGCAGTTGTTCTTTAGATTTTTAATAGTTGCCTCAACCTCAACTGGGCACGTTGTTCCCATAAAAAACGTGTTATCGATCTGTATTTCAGGAAATCGATCATCAGTATTATCAGGGATATTGATAGTTTGAGCTTGTAATTTACCCACATTTGTGAAATAATTGTTGAGGGATTGAGCATCAAGTTCAGTACTCTTGTCGTTGATACTGTCCTCACCTATAACTTCGTTTATGCACTTCCACAACTTCATGCTGTTGTTATTACAATTTTCAATTTTCCCTTTATAGTAGACTTCCTTTGCATGATTTATGATCTTATTCAAACCATTACGATAAACTTTATATTCATTCTTTAATATATTGTTATTAGGATCTCTTCTGAGTCTAGAATGCATTTTGTCCCGCGTGATTATTGATCTTATGATGCCTTCAGATATCCAGGGCTTCAGGGGACGAAGTCTGTTAGGTATCTCTTTTACCTTTCTGCATTGGTTGATGAGACTGGTCAAACGATCGACAAATTTATCCATAATAGTGTCAATGCTTCCATTCACGGTATAGATTTCTTCCCAATCTTCATTCCTTAAGCGTTCCAATAGTGCATGATAGTTGGTTCTAGTTAATGTGTTTATCAATACTTTTCTATTATCCTTATTGATAGGAACCTTCACCAAGTTCAGTACAACCGCGTAGTGGTCAGTTATGGTTGTCCTAAATATAGCTCCTTTAATGGACATAGAATGGTTGCCTGAATTTTTATAAAAAATGTGGTCAATGCAAGAATTTGTTGTGGTTGTTACTCTGGTATCACCAGTTATGTAAGACTTATAGCCATTACTATTGAAAATATGCAGATAATCTTGAACAGGAACACTAGTTGAATGTGTATTTATATTCATGTCTCCCGCCACACATACATTTATTCCATTAGGAATATTACTGATTTCATTACTCAGACTATTAAGAAAATTATCAATATTTTGATTACTTGGTGATCTATAAACCCCAATCACCTTCACAATAAAATCATCAATTCTTAGGTCAGCACTAACTACATTAGCATCAGTAATATCGAGTGAAACTTCATTGAATCTTATACAATCTTTTATGTACATGCATAATCCATCACATTTATTCTGTTTAGTGAACTTATTTATTGCCGTATATCCAGGAATGTTGAAAATGAACGGCATATCTGCAGTCAACCAGTCTCCGTTAATATTATAATGTGAATATCAGTTTTCAATTCATTGAGGCAGCAAATGAACTGATCGAAATTAGCATTCAAACTACGTATATTCATAGACATAATATTGAAACACTCAGCATCTTTATTTCTGTCCTCGAGAAAATGATAGTTCAAATAATCGTCGATTACATCTGTTTCATTTTCTGTTTCTAAAATATTCAGAACTTCTTCAGTGTCACTCATAACTTATATCATCAGGTCCACTTCTCTTTTCCTTGTTCCATTTAACAAGCCCCTCACTATCTATGAATTTAAGTTTCTTAATTAGTTTGTCCACAGCATCATCTACTAGACTGGTTGTTAAATACCTGAAAGTTTCAGTGTGTCTAGACAAAGCGACAATCGCATGGGGCATGCTGTTATAGATTTCATTCTCCTTGTACTTAATTCTGATTAGAATAACATTTTTATGAGTTAGCCCTTGTGCTTCATGGATTGTGTGAAGTGCAACATCCTCTCTCCACTTTATAGTATCACCCACCATAAGTTTTTCCTCTTGGGTGAATGTCAATATCAAAGTGTCGGGTTGTATCAGATGGTATTCCCCATTTCTGTAAGTAGGCAGAATTGAGATAGCTCTTTCATTAATCGTCGTAATATTTTCATAGACAGTGGAAAGTACAAAACAAACATCGATAGGACATCTACGAGTTACCGTTTGCTTTGTAAAAGGTTCGCAGAATTCTGAAATTTTATGCCATCTTGTGGCATAATTACTTCTCTCAATATAGGGTATTTGGTTTGCGTCACCAACTACAATCATTTCTGAGGCCTTACTCAAGTTAGCAATAAACCCGATGTAACCCGCATGCATAAGTAGAGCTTCATCAACAAAAACTCTATCGTATGTTTTATTCTGATTATGATTTATTATATATGAGCCAACTGTCCTGTAATCAAGCTTAAGACGATTACAATGTTTTCGACCATACCTTTCAATGACAGTTTCACGGATTGCTTTAATACCTGCCCGTGTTTGAGTGAGTACTAGATCCTTGCCAGGCTCATGATGCGAGACTATAAAGTAAGATTTACCACAGCCGGGAACACCGTCATACCACTTTATTTTAGGAAGTTTACACTCATGAAGAGTTATTCTATTTATAGTTTTTATTAATTCGCTATTCAGCATAAGTGTAGTATTACGTGTGACTAAAACATATCGTTCTTTAGTAGAGAATTTTAAAGTATCCTCTTGAAATTCTACGTAACTTCCACCCTGCTCCAAGCAATATCCCATTCGGTATTTAGAGTTTGTTTTGAATAGGAATTTTTTCAAATTATTATCATAGATGTTCATATTGTTATTCAGGACGCTTATTAGTTCATCACCTGATATTGACATGTTTCTATGCGTGATCCTAAGAAGAATATTTTTATATATTTTAGCATTTTCGTTATCAGTGTTTTGAAGTAGGGTCCGTAATTCAATCATAGAGTTTATGAATGCTTCACGTTTATTATTACCTTCAAAGAATCCTACAGGGTACTCAACTCCCGGACTATCAGATAGCTTAGGTATATTAAGAAAATTAATTTCACAATAACCTCGATAATAAAAAATAAACTTCAAATCTCTAGCTCCTATGACAGTACTCAAGAGTTCAGTGGCAGGAATATCAAAATAAGTTTCACCAAGATTGTTAAAAGAATCAATTCCTATAATCAGAGGGTAATTGAATTTACTCCAATCATTTATTCTATTCAAAAGATCAATAAGTACCCCATTTTCACCATCATTTAATATGAAAATAGGAATGTTTTTATCAGAAAACAAAACTCTTATACAATTAGAATCTCGTAACACATTCAGGTGATTCCATTCTTCAAGAGAGAAATATTTTTTATTTCCAAGCAGAGAGAGTCCTTTGGATGTTTTAATACTATTTCCTATTTTTGTAAAAGATATCATAACATCAACCCTCTCACCAAAATTATAAACCAGACTTATCTTACTTTTATCAGTATTAGTTGTTACGTAGAAACTATCAATTTTGTTAAGGATGGAATTTAAAGTAATCATTTTGTGTTGGGTTGATTGCTTGATTTTACTATCACTATTATTTTTATTTATCCTCAGTATATTGAATATTTTTCTTTCAGATTCCATAATCAGTTCTATCAATTATTTGTTGTAACGCTTTTTGATAGGAAGGGCACTCTCTGTCCCCTACTTTGTGATCGAAAGCTTTTTTATCATTGCGGCAATTTAAACATGAGGGCTTTTTGTCTCTATTAGGGCACTCTTTAACATCATGTCCTGTAGTGGAACAGTGAGCACAGGTGTTTTGTGCTTGAGTGCAATGCTTACTGATATGTCCAATTTGGCACTTGAAGCAACGAGAGACGGCAACATAGTCTCCAACTCGGCACACCCTCCAATCAATACCAATCCGCGATTTGTTAATAAATTCTTTTCTTAATTCACCAGTGCACTCCACTACCCAGTGCACGGTGTTTTTGTTTTTCGGTCCTATTTTAAAAATCGGCCTAAAGTTTTTCAAGAAATTTTCCCTACTCAGTGACGATGACTCGAGATTTCTCTCATACACATCGTTTGCCAATTCAGCAGCAGTTATATCTGCAGCGACGTGATACAGAATTATTCTTGGCAATTTGGATTGTGGCTCGCTTACCTTTATGTTTGGATGTTGCAGGACCTTATCACCCAAAACATTCTCCTTATTGGCCCTTGGGTGAAGCACCAACAGCACACCCCCACCACGGACATCAACAGCTTTTTTAATGTTCAAATTTTGTTCACGGGTGATGTTCTTCTTTATTGTTTCTCGAATTTTTCCGCTTTGTTCCTTTTCCGTTCCATTTATTTTTGCTGGCTTCAGGATGATCACATTCTCCTTGGGCGACAGCTTCTTGGTCCGGGGCGGAGACTCCCTGGCTGCAGCAGTGGAGGCGGCACTCGATAATGTAGAAGGTGCGGTCCTCTTCTTTGGCAGTTGCACGGCCTCAGCAAATGAGATTGTCTTGTTGTGGCTTTTTGCAACTTCACTTGCTAGTTTATTCACACTCTGCTCCAGAGTGTGAATTTTTCCAAACATTTCCGCGTTGTTATCTTGTATATGTTGCTTAACGTCTATTCTTTCAATACTTATGTTAAGTTCATTGCACACATTTAAAAACGAATCATAGTCCTCTCTGGATACTTTCTTTTTCACGATAATTTCACTCCCCCATTTTTTGAAATTTCTCTTGTATATTTTTAAGAGAACGTACCTCGAAACGTATTCCGCTATCGTTTTTACTTTTCGGTGGCAATTCGGGAGGCATATTCATTTCATCCTTTTCCTCCTCTTCCTCGTATTCTAGCTGCGCGGATGGTGGTAGTTTTGTTGGCGTATTTATTGGCGAATGGATCATCTTAAGGCTGATAGATCCAAAACACCATAATTTATTGACAGTTTGATAATTGTTTTTTTAAAGAAACAGAACCTAATTTTTAAAGAGAGCAATGTTCAAACGAAAAATTTGGTGACACACTTTTCACTCAGAAAAAAAACGTTGAGTAGTTTTCACTGTGAAAAACTGCTGAGTAGACTGCTGGTTGTTGGTGTTGACACAACTTGTTCCACTTTCACTACTAATACTACTCTACACTAATTATTCGCTACGATCTGCACTCTACGGAGGTCTGATTACGACTGTAATCATAAATAAATGGAAATGAAATTATTAAATACTTTATTAAAATTTTTGTAATTGATGTCTCTATTCAATTTAAAGAAATTTCACAACTTATGTATTGCTGACTGTATAATAAGATGTTAACAATAAATTTCATTTTTATACTGATTACATACTTGTAAATAACTTTTATGTGCATTAGATTGTATTGGTAGCTCAATCAAATTTTTCTTTTTAATTTATAAGCATATTGCAATAACAGGTACAGCATGGATGTTAACTTCAAAATAATTATCGCGTGAATCTCGAAATCTACAACACAAGTGAATGCCATGAAGAGTGTTAAGAACATTTGGGTGATTTTCGAACTGATGTGACTCATTAATGGATTGCCGACGCCAATGCTACGCCAATGTCGACGCCAATAACTACGCCTATTCCTGACTACGCAACTCAAGCTTCTGCACTACTACATCACCTGGAGGTAATTGTCATCCATGTCCAAGTTCGCAACTTTAAACTCAAATAACAGTCACTGTATCATGAAAGAAACTGATTCAAAACAAAAAATCCTCACCTAAATTAATCCTGTATGCTCTAAACCTTGAAAGCTGAAAATATAAAAAAAACAAACCCTACCTAAGTTAATCCTCACCTAAGTTAATCCTGTATGCAGCGTCTATCACTTTTCCAAAAAAACAAGCTACATTGTCATTTCAAGCCTGAAATGTACACTGTATGTATGATACACAATTTACGTGACTTTGAGTGAGCTTGACATGCCCGTCTACTACAAGCATGAGGCAATGCTAACTGATGTCACCTGTATCGAGCTTGGTAGGTATGCATCAGTCGACTACAAGCATGAGGCCATGCTAACAAGATGTCAACGCGTATCCAGATTAGCCCAACACTGGAGTCACACTTGACTGAAATTCATACTGAGTGCCTTAACGGACTGTTTTCAAAATTCGCATCTATAAAAAATCAACCACGTCAACAGTGAAAGAAATGGACATTTTTTAATTTATTGCAATTTTATGTGAAAATTAAATGTAACAATTCATTTAAAAAATTCTGTTCAACATACTAAATTTTTATGCAATAACATTTAAATTTTCTATCAAACTTATGTTAAATTTCAATAATTATTCTTTAAATATATTAAATTTTCTCTTGAGATAATTTCCTTGAATTATAAAGCTAAATCAAAAAATAATTTTGATATTCTATACTTTCAAATATGGTTTGGTATTGATGAATTTTTATAATAATTTTCAATTTTATAAGTTGACATGTAATGTTTGTGTAGAAAAAATTGTTCCTGTTCTCAAATTTAATTTCAACAATTTCCATTTGTTACAATGTAATGTTAATTTTTTTAATTTCTCAAACAGTATAATCTTTTATGTCAAGAGGGGGGTATTTGTAATATTACATTTTTTCTCAATTAAAATTGAATCTTCAATTCGATATTCAAAATATTAATAAAACTTGATAACAAATATTGGTGTAATTGATATACGGACTAAACTTTTCACAGGGAATTTATCATATATACTAGTGTTGAACTTTCCACTGAATCACTGTAACAAAGTTCTATTTCTGAATAAACAGATAATTCTAAACAATATAAAGGTTAATTAAATTTAAAATAACTTCAAAAATAAAGTTTTATTCAGTATAATAAATGAAATTTGTAGAGTTGTTTTCTTTATTAGTGAGGTTGGCAAAGGTGTATCTTTTAAGAAAGCAAGTCATTTTCACTCTCAGGAAAAATGGCTGAAATAGAATCGTTTTTGTCATGTTGAAAATTTTCTGTTTATGTGAAATTTAAAATGTTTTTATTTGAGATCTGAATAATTCTATCATTTTCTATATGTGTGTTGAATGTATCATGTAATTTTGAAGTCTGTAGCCAAACAAATGAATTCAATATGAAGAGATAAGTATTTTAGCTTGTAAGATTCTATGTTTAAGTGTCAAATGGTTTTGTTCAGTAAATTTTTGTTGTAAATTGCTCAAGTATTATGAAAATTATAATTTAATTTTGCTCTGAACTGGATTTCTTATTCATAAGCATTAGATCCGTTCATGATATATCAAGATATAAGCTTATTAGGAACCGATGACTTTACTTAAGTGATAGGTGAATGCTATCCAACCTATTAGGATAAATTGGTAGCACATCATTTTAAATTTATTTATACAGAGTGTTTCAGATGTAGTTTCGAACATTTTAGGGTATTGTTCCTGGATTATAGGAGACTATAAATATTGTATTTGAAGTGTCCAAAACTCAGCGGTTATCCTTATAGCTACAATTTTGTTTTTTTTTCACTTAGGAATTTTTATCTCAAGAACGAAATGTTGTATTGATCTGAAATTTGGCATGAATATTATTTATGCTACGAATACTCAACTTTAAAAAATTATCGATGTACATAATTATTCAAAATGGCGGCCATTTTAAATTTTTAATAGCAAATTTTACAAAAACTGGTAACTTTACAGAAAATTTAGAAAAGAGAAAAAGTTAGCTAATTTTATCAAGATTTAAAGGATACCTTATTTATTGAGATTGTTTGAGGAATAACAGAGAGATTAATTATTATCGTACTGCATGAATGCACAAGACTAACAAGATCATCTGAAAAAAATTGTAAAATCAGCTGTAAGGCCATATGGAGCCATACCTAGTTTCAAAGCTTCATCTTGAATACAATTATTGGAATTAAAACTTCAATATAGATGTTTAAATGGTGAAAAGTGGCCACGCATGCAGTAAAATAGTTATTTGTATATCTAGAGTGAAAAGTGCTGTTTTTTCTCCCTGAGGGAAAAGTTTGAAGCCCGAGGCGAAGCCGAGGGCAACAATTTTCCTGATGGAGAAAAAACATTTTTCACTCGTGATATACACAACATTTTTCCTCCACCTACATTTTTATAAAAACTGCTAATAAAATAATTTTTAAAAACGTATGTGACCAAACAATGTGTTACAACATAATCTAAAAAGTAAACAGAAACAGCTGGCTTGTAATCACAGTTCTCCTCCGACAGCACTATCTGTCGGCTAAAGTTGTAACAACAATGACAGCCAAAACTACAGCTATGATGTAGTTCCCGTTTAAAATTTGATTAGTTAATAAGTAATATTCGTTGGCTGATATTTTGAATAACATGGAATGAAAGAAAAAATATATACATTTTTTTAGTATAGTGATATGAAGTTTGTAATCATAATTTCAGCATACAAACATAAATTTTATATATCGATCTGGTTGAGGTATTGAATTTAGTTGGTTTAATGACTACTCTATTTATGCTTCCTCATCTGAGCTTAGACCTTCTGACCTATTCCAAATGTACGTTTTTAAAATAGAGATGCTTCCCATGTTATTTAAATGGATTCACTTTTACTCCCTAGGGAGTTTTTCTGTTTTTTAGTACCTAGAGCGAAAAAGTGACACTTTAGTATCATGTTTCAGGGAGTAAAGTAAGTACTTTTGACAGTAGGTGGAGGAAAAAAGAATTAATTTCTTTGTAATTATTTGACCAATCTTAATAAATAAGGTATCCTTGAAATCTTGATAAAATTAGCTAACTTTTTCTCTTTTCTAAATTTTCTGTAAAGTTAACTTTCGTGAAATTTGCAATCAAAAATTTAAAATGGCCGTCATTTTGAATATGTACATCGAACATTTTTTATATTATTTTTAAAGTTGAGTTTTTACATCTTGTGTACGGTTCCGAAAGGATGGAACCTGCTATTCCAGTAGGTGACTAGCTGACGGGGGGGACCACTTGACACCGGTAGCGATATATTTTCGCTAGAGGATAAGCTGTCGCCTGTGCTCAAAATGTCGAGGTGACAAGTAGATGGGGTACCCTGTCGCGTACCCCAATTATTTAGCTGATATTATTAAATTACGTTTTTTATAGTAAAATGGAACGTTGTCCTCAATTTTATATTTGATTGCTTCTTTCTACTTTTTCTTCATAATTTGACTCGTAAAGAATGAGCTATAAGCTGAATTTAACAAATAGTGCTCTATTATGTTACATTGTCTATAAATTTGTTTTCGCACATAACAATTTCCTTCTCAAGGTGCAATTCCTTAGCGGCATCTCGAGACGCGTGGTTAGACGTATTGAGCCGCCTGGTTAGAGCCTCCGCGGCTAGAGCACATTACCTAAAAAAGAATCAGTTTCGATGATTGATTGGATATGAATCGTAAAAGCAGTATTTTATAGTAGGCAACACTTCTAAATCATTCAGCTGCCGTCATAACGTTCATACAACATAAACATCCAATGAATTTATAGGTTATGCTCTAGCCGCGACTGCTTCAACCAGTGTCTCGAGACGCCGCTAAGGAATTGCACCTTTAGGCTGCCTAGATTAAGAACCTGCATCTGGTTTAGTACCTGCTTAAAGTATTGTTGACTTTTTCCAATTTTCTGTAACTGATACGTCCTCTATCAAAGTTGTCACTGAGATATTGTGCTTTTATTTAGGAAGTACCTATTTGTTGTAAAAATGTTTTCGAAGTAGGATCAATCCATTGATTTCAATGTACAATGGAATATTCATGGTTTTCAGGTAAACTACTAAAAAAGAGAAACCGTAAGGAGTGTTGACTATTTTTATGAACAACTGTTACTATCACTCATCTAACGATACAACCTTATCAATTTTGACTTCCTGGTAAATTTACAATTTGCTCTTGTATATAATTATATACAAGCGAGTTTATTTTACAGCTCCAGCCGTTTCTCGCATCCCATCTGCCATTTATTCCGATTATTCCAGTCACCATGAACCAGATTTCTTTTCATCATATAAGTATACACCAGTTTGTTCAATAATTCGGGCGATCTACCTCTCCTTCCTTTTCCAGATGGATCCAATTCAGTATCCTCTTGGGCCACCTCTCATCTCTCATCCTCTGTGTATGTCCCAACCATACAAGGCGCTTTTTTCAATTTGCTCTACTGTTGTATCCAGTTTCCCTATTCTGTTCCTTATCTCCGTATTCCTCACTCGATCCTCCATCCTTGAAACACAACAACTCCGGCGCAAGAAATCCATTTCCACAGAATTTATTCTTCGATTGTCTCGTTTTGTTAATTCCCAAGTTTCAGAGCAAAAATCTGCTCTTTTAAATTTTTTATATGTAAAAGTTATAACCTTAAAAGCCTTCATAAAAAATTAACACTTCAAACTTAATTTACATATTTCTCACTTTCTTCAAGCTTGAATTTAATTAGAATAGACGACATTGTTAATTTTAAGACATTATTTGATGCATAATTTTGTAAGTAAACAATTGAATTTAATTAAAATCATGACTACCCATGTTTTTACATGATGAAGGAAATATGTGACAAACGCTAATATCATTGATTTTGAAATCAGCCAATTGAAATACAATGACAGCAGCATCTTTCAAAATTCTTCCCAACAATTCTGGTGTTTTCGTACGGGCTAACAATAAATTTTCCCTTCTGAAGATTGTTATCTTTTCATACAAGTTGGTAGTTGACTCCTTCATTCAATTGTCGGAAAACAATATCCTGTGCAAAATACAATCTTATTTATAGCTACCGAATCTTATGTATTTTTGTTTATTCTTAGTTCATTTCTCTCATTTCAAATTTTTCCATAAGGGAATAACTATATTTTCCCATTTTAAACTAATTAAAATTAACTTGTTGCTTCAGATATCCGGTAGCTCAAGAGTTGCATCTTCAAGTAGTAACTTGGGGACATCTTCTTCCTCTTCAAAGACGTCAAGCAAAGGGTCAAGTTCGCGGTCGTCTTCCAATTCAAGCTCTTCATCATTCGCCATCAATAAAACATTCTCAGGTATCGATGTTCTCTTCTTTTATCATTTGAGTGAACATTTGTTTTGATTCCATCTATCAAAGTGCAATTAGATGATATAACAGGCTAGTATTTATTATACTGTATATTATTACATTGAGTACAATCATAGCACTTTTGGAAAGAGATAGGTACAACAGCCCAAAAGTGGTCCTACTCCAATTTATACAACAGACCAGGAATTATTGGTCTTATTCCGAATTGAATAAGTTTGTTTCCTCACTCTGGAGATGACCAACAACAGATCCAAACGTCGTTTTTGCTAAAAAGTAAGTGTTTCTTCTAATTTTTTTTTTTAATTCAAAGTTGATATTATAATTACTATCCATTTTTTATTTAGACGGATTAAGGAATTGAAGGTACAAGGTATCTTCTCTCATTTTCACTTTTCGTGATTTATTTCAACCAAAATAAGTACATACCGAGTAACCTGGCTGGTGTCGGAATAACCCAAGAAAAATAATCTCTTGCCCGGCCGAGATTCTAACCAGTAACAAAGCCAGTGTCTAAACCACTTGACTTCGACCACTCCATTCATTTATTTTCTTTTACAAATAAATTTCTAATTTATTATTTATTTCAAATATGAAATTATTCTATTAAGTCAAAGTCTATCTGCAAAAACTGCAGGGAAAATTAATTTGGTTTTGTGATTGAGTACTATTTATGATTAATTTGATTTGGATTTGTGATTAAGTACTAATTATTAAATTCATTTTTTTCGATACCTGACGTATTTAATTCATCTTTCAACAAATTACAAACTCATTAGCCAATGCCAGTCATTAATTCTTGCTGTTATCATAGCTCAATATTTTGCTTTTCAATTACAAAACTTGGATATTAAACAACAGTTATAATATTCGTCGATGAGCTAAGTTCTATACGCATTTTACTCACAAAGAATCGTATTCATTTATGCACATTATGAAAAGATAACACAGTGTTTGGCGAGATGTAATGGTATTTATCTGAACTGAAGATGACGCCATAGATGTTGAGAAAATATATATATTTTTATAATGAAACACATGGTATAAATATCACAAATTTATGTGGAGAAAAACAAACATTTTTTAAAAATATTCCACTTTCTATATTCTGTGAGATACAACGCAAATTGCTTTTTCCTTAGTTTCTTTAATGTTTTGTATCACACTTCTCATTACATACATGTATGGATGATCTGATTTGTTGGATGTGCCTGTTACAATAGTTTGGAGAAATGCAACTGTGGGTTATATTTTTAAAAATAAGTCAATCAATTTTGAATTGATGTAGCTAGGATTCTGACACCATACGTGATACTTGTATCCAAAATGGCGGCTGATTAAAGTTTTAGTTTTTAAAGAAATAATTGATAAAGCCGTTTTGGATAAAAGTATCAAAGAACATTTTTATTGATGTCATCTTTCTCGTTTTATAAAACAAGAATTTAAAATTACGGAATTTCAATAAAAAATGAATGGTAAAAACCGCATATCGATATCTCAAACCGTTTCAAATATATTCACATTATTAATCAATACTATTCAAAGCAGAAAGGGAATAAAAAGGTATGAGAACGGCTTAGTATCTCATAAAAAATATGATTTCAGTGTGGGTGTCATTGGGGATCCTACTTAAATTGAAAATACCAATTTACTATGACTTCAAAAATCTGGTCCGCCATCTTGGATCCGCCATATTGAATGCAATTTTATTTTTTAAAATAGGAAGGTGGTCATGCGATACATGATTTTAATATGGAATTTCTATACGAAATGAAAGACGAAAACCGCAAATCGATATCTCGAACCGTTTGGAAGATATTCACATTATAAATCAATACCATCAAATCAGAAATGAAATAATAGATAAGTGGTATTGATTAATATTGTGAATATCTTCTAATCGGTTTGAAATATCGATGTACGGTTTTCGTAGATCATTTTGTCTTGAAATTCCGTATTAAAATCATGTATCGCATGACCACCTTCCTATTTAAAAAAAGTTGCATTCAAAATGGCGGATAAAAAATGGAGGACCAGATTTTTGAAGTCTTAGTAAAGTAGTATTTTCAATTTGAGTATGATTCCCAATGATACCCACCTTGAAATCACATTTTTCATGAGTTACTAAGCCGTTCTTATACTTTTTTCTTCCCTTTCTGCTTTGAATAGTATTGATTAATAATGTGAATATCTTCGAAACGGTTTGAGATATCGATATGCGGTTTTCGCCATTCATTTTTTCTTGAAATTCCGTATCGCATTACCATCTTCTTATTATAAAAAAGCAAAGTTGCATTCTGGCGGACCAGACTTTTGAACTCATATAATGTAGTATTTTCAATTTTAGTAGGATCCCCAATAAAACCCACCGTAAAATTACCTTTGTGTATGAGATATTAAGCCGTTCTCGAACTTTTTACCTACTCTGTATATTTAAATAATATTCTATTTTAAATATTATTGTATGCAAAAGTTTTTTCACAGTTCTCATTAGAAACAATTTGCTGGTGATTTTTCACTTCATGCTCATTAGTATTGTCTCTATCACTTCTATGTTTATATCATTTGTTGTATTGCAGGAAGTAAATGGGGTCGAAGACAGTGAATGCTGCATTTCCGTTAAAAAGCTGTCGCTTCGACATTTCTCAGCAGTATTTCAAGTTGTATTCAAGGTAGTCGAAAACTCCACGATGAAGGATGATGCAAGTTTTAAAATTACATTCAAGGTTTGAAGCCATGGATATGGTGAAGAATAACCGTAATTTGTGAGTTCCGAAAGACTTAGATTTGTCGTTAAATTTTATTGAATTTTTGTTGTTGCATTGTTTCAAGTATTATTAAAATAATAATCTGTCAATATATTCAAGGTAGAATTTGCAAACGGGAATATTTTAAGCTTAATTTTATTAAAATATGATGAATTCCATTCTCAATAATTATTTTCGCCTCAATAATGAAAAACATAAACATCTCAATGTAGCAGGTCACTTGGTATTATATCCTGTGAAGTTGTGGAACATATTTCATGCTCGTTTGGAACTTGAAATAGGAATTAGAATAGCCTATAGGTTTCAAAATATCCAAATAGAAGCATTTTCCAGTACTTTCATTTCATGAAACATAATATGTACTAAATCATGGTTCAATGAGAAATTGAAAATCGTTGAATAATAGAGGCGGCTTTGGTCGTTTTTTTCCCTGATGGTGATGTCCACATAATTATTCAAGTTTCAGGCTTGTTGGTGATTTATAGGAATGATGATGATGATGATGATGATCATCATCATGATTAAGAGAGGTCGATTACAAACCGTCAGATACTTGACTCACTAGAGAATAAGGCACTGTACATTTTCCGCCAAAAGTAACTACACACCAAGCTTTATATTTCAATTTGACAGCTGCTAACACCCAGAATAATTATTCAGCTCGATCTATAAAATAAGCACAATACTCGTTATTCTTTTTTTCATCAGACTACCATTATTTTTAGTTATTTACTCATCCGATATTTTGTAAAACTGTCAAAACTTAGCATCTTCCTGCCTCAAAATACAATTTACAGCTGCTTCCCCTCATTCCCCAAACCCCATCATTGTTCCTCCAAGTTACATTATGTTATATGGCGATGCTACTCATAATCACTTTCTAGGGAAATATTAAGTCATGATAAAATATATTGGTCTTCTCAATGTTTCTCAATTACACAACAACAAAAAATACTTGGAACAGGGCCGATATACCATTGTACCATATATTAATTTATGTTGAAATATCATAACATCCCACCGAACAATGCGAGAAGTTGTAATATTTTCAGATTGGTGATCGGTAATGTGATGAGTATAGTGAGGAATTCATGTGAAGGTCTTCGTTTGGAAAAATCTATCTTCCATCAATCTTTCTCATATAGCTTCAGGAGTAAAAATAGAATTTTATATCTTTTATCTCAATTTAGACATTATTAAGCTTTAATGCATCATTGAAGAGCATTGAAATAGGAATAAATTTATTTTATGCCAGATTACTTGTCAAACAATAAGAGTCATGTTTCCAAGGATAAGAAGGCTTAAATAATCTTAAATACTATTAGGTAGTTGGTGGTTTTCATTTTACCTGTATTTTTTACAGAACTTTGCTTGAATTTGATGCCGCTTCCACACTCTTGCCAAGTGCGTACAAATGACGACAAGTGTGAGAGAGTGTAGATAGCTACTATGCCAGCGCTCGCCTTCACTTGCCTTCGCTGTTGGTCATTGTGTGGCCATTTGACAAGTGGCTTTGCAAGAGTGTGGAAGCGGTCTTCCGGTGTTTTCACAGAATTATTGAAATGCATCTTTTGAAATGAAAAAGATGCATCTTTTCAAATTTTGAAATGCATCTTTAAAAGCATTTCAGGTAGGAAATATGTTGTATTGATAACAAATCGTTTATGTGCTCGCGTGGATTTTTAGCATATTGATGTTTATCAAATTACTAGCAGGTAACCCGTGCTTCGCAAGGGTCTATTTTAAAACTTGACGTAATGAAATCCAGAAGAATTGAAAATAGGCCTATAAGAATCCTCGGTTGATTGAGAATTTATAAGCACCATTTCAAGTAAATCAGTCCTGTAGTTCAGACGTGAAGATGCGTCAAACATAATTTTCCTATCCTCTACACGTGTATACGTGTTTAAGCCAGTTCTTTCCTCCATTATAGTATAGAGCATCTATCTATCTATCTAGTATCATCTATCTATCATCTTCTATACTATAATAAAGGAAATGAATGAGAATAAATTTTGAAAGGTTTGAGATATCGATGTGCGGTTTTCACCATACCTTTTCTCTGGAAATTAAATACCCACCTTTCAATTAAAAAAAGAAGTTGGATTCAAAATGGCGGAAAAATTTGGGTGCGACGGAAAACCTGTTTTTATCATTCGAAAAGGATCTCCAATCATACCTATCTTCTAATCTCCCTTTTAAGAGAAATGTTCTGCTGCTTCCTTACAACAACTGAATGCATGACAAATAATAGAAAACTTGACAAACTGAAAACTTGATGTAATCAAATATTGAAGAATTTAAATAGATTTATAACCATCCTCGGTTAAGCAAGAATCTATATGCAAAATTTCAAGTTGATCAGTCCAGTAGTTCAGACGTGATGATGCGTCAAACAGTTTTCCTATACTTTACACCTGTATACGTGTAAAATCCAGTTCTTTCCTTTATTATAGTATAGAAGATAATAGATGGATGGATGATCATTGTTATTTCACTAAAAGATAGAATAATTTGAATAGTTTCCCTTTCAGAGGGAGTTTTTTGACAACCCACAAAACTCATTTTTCATTTGAAGATATAACGAAAAGGTGCATTATGACCTTATGTACAGTGAGTCAGTCATTCTATCAGGGCTCGAATAATTTTGAAATTTAAAAATTGATTAAAAATGGAAGAGAATAATTTCTTTATGTAAATATCAACACCTTTATTCAAAGACATATTAGCTGCATACGTTTTCATATTGCCGATGCAGCATTTATGAAACTGTAGACGTTTATTTAGCACTTTGTCTCAAAAAGCTGTTCTAGCTGAAAAATTAATAATGCATGCCACGTGTAGGCCTAAACATTGCATCAGGAGAACGAAGTTTCAAAACTATGGGCCAGTTGCACGTACATCTGTTAAATATGGACATTAACGCCGATTAACAAATCAGCTTTAGTTTTACAGATTCATTTCTGTTCCACAAAGATTGGTTAGTTTTTAATTCCGATTAAGTTTTCTGGTTAACTAACCAAGATTTTAACGGTTTCACAATCCGGCAACACTGTATTTTATCCGACAGTGATGTTATTAAAATTATTATAAATAAAAGAAGAGCTAGAAGGAGGTGGCAGCATTCACGTTCTCCTCAAGATAAAAGATTACTGAATACTCTCACACAGGAACTGAAAAGAGAGATACAGTTTATTAAAAATGAATCAATCAACAGTTACTTGAGTAATTTGACAGGACAAGGCAACACTGATTACTCACTATGGAAGGCTTCTAAGAAAATAAAAACACCCATCCAACAAGTTCCCCCTATTAGGAAACTGAATAGACAATGGGCCAAGAATAATGAAGAAAAGGCACAGGCATTTGCTGATCATCTTGTGAATGTCTTCCAGCTCAAGAAGATCTAGAAATTAAAGGTAACATCATGCAGGAAAATCAAGAACTAATGAATGTCTCAGTAGAAGAAGTGAGAAAGGAAATAAAACTTATGAATGCTAAGAAAACTCCAGGATTTGACCTGATAACTGGCTTAGTCCTGAAGCATCTACCAAGGAAAGCACTCATCAAGCTAACAAACATTCTGAATGCTTCATTCAGACTCAGATTTGTACCAGGAGTCTGGAAAGTAGCTGAAGTTATAATGTTACTCAAGCCAGGAAAAGAGCCACATGAAGTAGCTTCATACAGACCAATTTCATTGTTACCTGTGTTATCAAAGTTGTTTGAGAGGATATTATTGAGTAGACTCTAGCCAATAATTGAGAGAAAGCAATTAATTCCTAATCATCAATTTGGTTTCAGAAAAAAACACTCCACAATTGATCAAGTACATAGGATAGTTAATATAATAGAGAAGAGCTTGGAAGAAAAAAAGGTTTGTTCAGCAGTTTTTCTCGACATAGGGCAAGCTTTTGACAAAGTATGGCATGAGGGACTTCTTTATAAACTGAAGAAAATGCTTCCTAAGCAATTTACAGAAATATTGCAATCATATTTGACAGGAAGGTACTTTAGAGTCAAATATGAAGATTCATATTCTGATCTAAGAGAGATAAAAGCAGGAGTTCCGCAAGGAAGTGTTTTAGGACCAGTCCTTTATCTTCTCTTCACTAGTGATATCCCTAATTTGGAGGAGAATACCACAGCCACGTTCGCAGATGACACCGCCCTACTAGCAGTAGACAGTGATGTTGGTATTGCAACAGCGAAGCTTCAGAGATCTGTCAACAAGATACAAGACTGGACCAAAAAGTGGAGAATGAAGCTCAATGAGGAAAAGTCGATTCATGTTAACTTCACCAACAAGAGAGCTGTGTACCTTCCAATCAACATCAATGGAATTAATATACCACATGAAAATCAAGCTAAATACCTAGGTATGACTCTTGATGCTAAGCTTCGCTGGAAAGAGCATGTCAAAAAGAAAAAAGAAGAACTGAACATAAAATACAAGAAATTCTACTGGCTTATTGGAAGAAACTCATCACTTTCAATACCAAACAAATTGCTCCTCTACAAGCAGATCTTCAAACCTGTTTGGACCTATGGAATACAACTATGGGGCTGCACCAAACAGAGCAACGTCACCATCATACAAAGATTCCAGAACAAGGTGCTCCGAAACATCGTTGATGCTCCCTGGTATGTGCGGAACAGCGACATCCATAGGGACCTGGGAGTCAACATGGTATCCTGTGAGATTCAAAGGTATGCAGAAAGTCATGAAGAACGGCTCCACCAACACACGAACGTCGAAGCAATCCAGCTGCTAGACAACGGAGGGTTGGAGCGGAGACTGAAAAGAAGGAAACCATTTGAATTGGTGTGCAGTGAAAGTGGTGTCTAGTGAAAAAGCAGAGCAGTGATTGAGTGAAATCTAGCTTAAGTAGTACAGTTAATAGATGTACATAATAATTATTAGTAGGTAGCAGTAAGAAATTCTAAAGAGAGTTTCACTGTAGTCCATATTATATACAATTAGTAAATTAGGTTTGATAAAATTTGCTCATTAGTCTCAAGACTAGATAGAAATAGTAATGTGAAAAAAAATTAAAATTATTATTCTAAACAAATGACAAAAAAGTGAGGTTATGTTATTGAAGCAGTGACTATTCATTACACATGCGCCATAAAAATTTTCTGTCTGTCGCCAGTGTCGTGCTATCTGCAAACAAAGAAGATCGAAAACTAACCTCAAGAATTAGAATCTAATTTTGAATGCTAATATCAGCTAAATACTCTTTTCTATTTTAATAACGGATGAAATTCATTCATATATTTAGCTCATACTTCGAATTCTGAAGTTTTTTTTACCAAAAACTAATTTTGGAAGACAGCTATCAGTAGGTACCTAATCGGCGTTAGTTGGATTTAATTCTCCGTGAATGGCATGTTATAGTTATTTGTGCAACTAGTGCGCAAAGTGACAGTTTGCTGCACCGAAAGAAACGAGGGTGGAATGGCTTCTTGAGTGCAGCAGAGGAACTTTGCGCACATATTTCACATTTAATTTTTCCTACAGTTACCATTGAATATGAGAAGTGGTTGATTGAATGATTATGGGTAAATGATGGCTGAAATCCATCAAATGTTTGTGTGTGTGTGATGCTGTTATTAATAGCAACTTTAATTCATTTAAAAATTAATAATCCAATTGAAGTTGAAAATTCTCAGCCAAAGTTCTCATTTTAATTCATTCAAGAATCAGAAAAAATACAAATGGAACAAAAACTTCACATTCAAAATACACGCCAACAGCTTGTTGGCTGAACCGAGATGCAAGATGGCTGAACACAACAAGATGGCTGAACCGACAAGCCCGCGACCTAAAGGGAAGAATCGTACCTAAGTTTGTTTCATCCAGCTAAAAATTACTGAAACACGATTCAGAAATTTAGACTTTTGCTCAAATTAACGAGAAAAATGCTCAAAGTAAACTGAAAAATATTTATAAAAATAACATAGACAACAGAGAATATTTATTGTAGTATTGATATGTTTTTTATTATTTTTATTTATATGAATATCGAATGGTAATCATTTAACCTCAAAATTCGAATTTTATAATGTATATTTGCTACTTTTCTCATTTCTTGGAGTTGAAATAATAATTATCAATAGAAAAGAACTATTATTTATTATTTAATGATGAGAATTCGTAAATGATGATTATTTAATTATGATTTAGATGAACATTATTCTTGTTTTGGATTTCTAGATTGGGATTTTATCATAAATGTAGGGTAGCCATTGAAATGATTCGTGTCTAAATGGTTGAGTTTAAAGCCACTGATCAATTCCATCGGGTTTTTTTTACGTTCATAAAAAAATATGATCACAGATGAAGCACAGAATGGAAAGTCGGCTAGTATCTTGACGCCATAATTCGCCATCTTGAAAGAAAGTGTAGCATTGTAATACAGCAGTAGTTTTAAGTTCTAACAAGATGATGCAGTCATGGTGTCGTGGTCTTGGTGCACTCAAATCTTGGTTAGATTGATACCTTCCATTTTGTGTGTATTCTGTGGCTGAACGGTTGCTCATGAGTCATGACTGACAGATGTTTCCCCTGTTGATTATATTTTGTAAACAAAACTAGAACTTAACCTATTTAATTGTAATCAATTAAAATGGAAAACCTTCAGATGATTGGAGTAGTTTTAAATGCTTTGTAAAATATTTTAAATGTTATTGAATTTATGTAATTATGCATTTCTCTGCTCCCAAATACATTATAATGGAGTCCATCATTTGTAAACAACCTCATATTCAGCCATGTATGTTTACGTTCAGCTACTCTATTTACGTTCTTTTCCATGGGTGGAAAAGTATGATCAACTGATCAGTGAACGAACCGGATATGATGTATTTTTTTCCTTATCAGTTAAACCAAAGACCTTGAAGAGCACAATACCTATGCCTTCCCAATGCCTTTCCAATTAAAGGTTCCATTGAGGTATTTCAGCGCAAGATATTATATAATATATATTTTTTGTAATATTATAGATCACAAAAATCTTCAAGATCTTTAGTATGTAATAATCTTCCAGGCTGTCCCCTTAATGGCCGATTTCAATTCCAAATAATCTAGCGCTGCATTTGAGTCTATGCATCGTTCAACGACAAAACAGTACTTCGTTCAGAGCCACGTTCACTCACCGATCTCATCGTTCACTCACCGATCAGTGGCTTTGAACTCAACCAATCTAACCACAGTCATTTTTACCAACTTAATTTTTGTTTTCGTGCACTAATCCTCCATATAACCCACCAACTATTTTGTGTTTTCATGTTGCAAATCTGGAGTGCAGAAAAATTTTTTCCCGCACTAGAGCGGAAAAGTGAATCTTTGCGTTCTGTAATCAGTGCAGGAATCGTCACTTTTCAAGGTAACTGTAGAAAAACATTTTTTACGTCAATTTGGCGTTTGTGCAACCAAAATGCATCAGTTAGCATTAATCTTAATTGAAGTAGGCCCTATAGCATTTTATCGCGATTAAACGTTAAACGACTTACGTGCACCTGGAGGAAAGTTTTTTTCTAAACAGATGTTTTTGAGATAAATTTGATGCAGCTGTTTCACATTCACCATATTATTATACAGAGTTTGTGAAAATGAAAATATTTATTATTTATCAAAACAATACTATTATTATATTCAAAATAAAAATTTCATCATTATTATTATTAAAAATATTTATCAATTATGAAAACAATTATTATTGAGGTTAAGTGGTATAAGGTAGAAAGCAATAATAGAAACAGATGTTCCTTTTTTAATTTCGACCATATGATTTGGTGATTTTTTTATGAAACCGTATTTACCATTAATGAAGTTTGAACATTAGTTCTGAAAAATCTAGAAGGAAAATTTAAATTTGGGCTTCCAGGTGCACGAGATTGATATTTTTAGAATCTATGTTCAAATTTTTGAGATCTAAATCATTACCATTTTTCCGGTATGCAATCCACAAGTTGACATGTTTTGATACGAACGAACGAACACACGAACAAACACAACCCTACTCTCTCTTATTAATATATAGATAAGCGATAATTGATTTCTGAAAACTCCATTTGTATTAAGGCATAATGAAGATATCATGGTCAATTACTTTCATCAAGAACCCTTGTTAGATGATTCAGGTTGGACCCCTGTTTACATTGCATATTCTTTGCTCATCGACGTGTTAGTTTCCTTATTCTGCATATTCTTTTTTAACTGCTAATTTCCTTGTTTTTGTGTAGCCTTGATCATTTCGAGTGATCATGACCAAACTTTTTAATAAGGATGAGAATTATGTGAAGCTGTCTACAGATCTGTGCTCCACGAGCGTGCGTTTTCGCTTTTCATCAGCTGATTTTGTGCTTATTCATATTTTTATCTCTAGAAATACAGATATAATCAGCGGATGTGAGGCGTGTGTTGGTTCCGCATAAGTCTGTTGGAATCTTTACATCTGTCAAAATTTGCTGAAGATCGCACAGGCTAGCATTGCTCTATATACCAGTAGGCCTACCCAACATCCTTTAAGTTTTGAGTTATCCTTTAAGTTTGGTAGTGAATAAACATTTTTTTACTCCACATTCCAAAAAGTACTTGAATCAGAATTCTACCTTGATTGGCTTTTGAAGTGAAATTCTTGGATTTCGTAGCTCCACAGCCGACTATTATTCAACATTCAGAAATGCTGCTCTTCAGCTTTTAAAATCAATGGCAGGGCTTTTGTCGGTATCTGTATAAGATCCAAGAATTTTATCAATTTTTTCTATTTCTAACGTTACGATTTCCATTAATCGGACAAAAGTTCTGCTTCATACTGGGAATACTTTACTCTGGAAATTAACGAAAATCCGTGAACGAGGTGTTCACTGTAAAAAATAAAACCGGTTTGGAATTCCTTTTTGAAGGGTTTCTAATACGACGCTGAATATACGACTGCTGTATTGAAATAAATTTTTCAGTTTATGAGGGCTGGAATTCTTCGCCTGGTAAAAAATGCGGCCTAATCGGAGAGTGATGAGGAGGGGTGGGGAGGGATGCAGGGAGTTGTTGCTCTCCTCTCATGACCAGTAGCTTTGGATGTTCGCTTCTCTTCCTAATTTCCTAATTTATTTTTCTCTCTCCTACAACATAACATGCTGCTCGGTTCTATGAAACTATTCGGCAACTCTGATCCGATCTCCCTGATACACTCATACACATTACTCTCACTCACTCTCTCATTTTTAACATTATAGAGTTAACACTGTCGGTAGTACTGTGAGAGTTGACTTCTTTTTCCAAACTACCAGAATTGGTGGATACATAGTTGATTGGAAAATAGACAACTGGATAAGACTGGAACTGAACTATGCTTTCCTAAGACTGGATCTTCTTCCATTATCGAAGTATTCGAAATTGAGTATTTAAAATATGCAGGGACTTGAAACCGGCATCAGCTATAAACAAAAAGTAGGAGAGAAATTCGCGGCACGTAAATTTGACAAAAATAGAGATTGTGGGAAAGGAATGCAAAACTGCGGACATAAATTTTGAATTGTGTAGGCTATTGGCTGCATTTTTGTGGACCGCGTTCCATTCAAAAAGATTCTTGATGCGAACCCCAACTAGCCTTGCAAGTAGTATCCGTTCGATATTAATCGAGTTGATATCTACCTAGAAATAAAAGATAATTGCATTTCTGAAATGCCAACTCATCTTGATTCTCTGATTAAAATTAAAATTAAACAGCCCAGTGATCTTCTAAGAAAATATTTTAGAGTTAAGAGTAGCTGACTCAAATAAAAATCTTTATATTCCTCCAGTTTTTATCGCACTTCACTGAGTAGAGGATATTCATTCTTGTGATATAACTCAAATCACCTTTTTAAGTTCGTGGTAGCTATAATGAAACTAATAAATTGTTGTTGTAGCCTTTTTTTGTTATAAAATAGCAAAAAATTTCATTGTAATCAATTTACACTGATCTTCATCTTCCAATCTCCTAATTTAAACTTGACTGTTCATTACATTGTCTATTGTTCACAGTACTAAACAGTAATACTGTATGTATCCTTCACATATTTTCTTCCTTCAAGGCATATTACAAAATTCCCACTGCTTTCTTTCAAGTCATATAATTCAAAATGGGTTCCATTCATCAGGTCGGGAGTGCGATTCTAATGCAAAACATCATGATTTCTCATCGTCATGAAAAATTATGCAAAATATCATGATGTTTGTTTTTAAAGACTTGAAATATCGTTCAAATGCAAATACAGTTACTTTCAATATTTGTGATCGTAAGCAATAAAACCTATGCAAATCACTATCCGTAACAATATAGGAATTGAAAACATTTATTTTCTATTGAATCATTATTTTTTCAATAAAATGTGCATATATTGGATATTCCCAGCCTTGATGAGAATACTACAGCAACATTTGCAGACGATACAGCCATATTATCAGTAGACAGTAATATTCATATTGCAACAGAAAAACTACAGAGATCCATCAACAAAATTCAAGATTGGACTAGAAAGTGGAGGATGAATTTGAATGAAGCAAAGTCGATTCACATCAACTTCACCAATAAGAAGGACCTGCCCATACCAATAACAATTAACAACCAAGTTGTACCATATGCCAATGATGTCAAGTATCTAGGTATGACCTTGGACGCAAAGCTTCGCTGGAAGGCCCATGTCAAGAAGAAGAGAGAGGAACTTGGAATCAAATATAAGAAGCTGTATTGGCTAATCGGTAAAAACTCCAACCTACAAATCCAAAACAAAGTACTTCTGTACAAACAGATACTAAAGCCAGTATGGACATATGGTATACAACTTTGGGGGTGTACCAAAGACAGCATCATCAATGTCATACAACGGTTCCAGAACAAGGTGCTGAGGAACATTGTGGATGCTCCTTGGTATGTCAGGAACAGCGATCTTCATAGAGACCTGCACGTCGATCTGGTGTCCACCGAGATCCAGAGGCATGCGGAGAGGCACGAGGGGCGACTGCACCAACACGACAACGTTGAGGCGATCCAGCTGCTAGACAATGGAGGGTTGGTGCGGAGGCTCAAAAGGAGGAAACCGTATGAGCTAGTGTAGTGCTTGTTCAATTAGTGTCCAGTGAAAGAGCAGAGCAGTGATTGAGTGAATCTATCTTCTATAGTACAGTCATAAGTGTACATATTAATTAAACAATCAATATCAGTAAGAATATTTAATGAGATATTCGCTGTTAACATTTTCAAGTAGTATGTTAGAGTAGAAAAAATTAGCTCATTAGTCTCCAGACTAAATAGCTATAGTATTGACAATAAAAAATATATATATATATAATATATATATATATATATATAGAGAGAGAGAGAGAGAGAGACAGTCTCCAGACTCCAGCTAAATAGTCTCCAGACTAAATAGCTATAGTATTGACAATAAAAAATATATATATATTTTTTTTTATTGTCAATACTATAGCTATTTAGTCTGGAGACTAATGGGCTAATTTTTTCTACTCTAACATACTACTTGAAATTAAATTATGAATATTAAATTACAGTACCATAACAAATTAGACTTGGTTTGAACAGAAAACGTTTAACGGCCAATATAATATATTGGTTAACGTTAAACGTTTTCTGTTCAAACCAAGTCTAATTTGTTATGGTACTGTAATTTAATATTTCAAAGATTATTAGACTATTATTACTTTTCCATTCAATGTAACGTAACCTAAATAGAGTTAGAAACAAAAAAAAAAAATTGACAGAAGCGAAGCTGAGAACTGAATTTTCAGTTTATCAGGTACAATAGGCTAATTATTGTCTTGTATGCATTTTTGTGTCGCTCTACAGTCTCAAGTCTTTGGTTTTCCTTTTGGTATGAGATTGGAAACAGATTTGTGAGCATTAACATTCTGCATAGGCATAACAAGCCATAACATTGAATCCACTTTTCATGAAAAACATCATTAGCAACCTCCTGTCATTGTCACCAACAAACCCATCTTATTTAGAATCATTTTCCATCTCACCATCGTCTGTGAGACGATTCATCATCTGAATTGCCTACTGCATATTCCATTTTTCCGTCAGTTGACCGATTTCTTATAATTAATTATTAGAAAAGTTGTAATATATGTTTATATTGTGAATATGGGGACGATATAAAGGTACCTCCTTGATAAGTCCGGTGTCCCTGCAAACAGTGACTCTAGCACTTTCAATGGAGAAAATAATAGATGACATGGCTAAATCTTCACAATATACTGTACTTACTGGCCCTTCTCATCAGATTGAGAGTTGTATTCATGAGCGAGGTCTACTGTTCGCAGAACTACTAGTTAAATAAAATTGGAAATGGAACTTGAAGAGAACTCAAAGAAAATGTATTGTTGAAAAAGGGAGATAGAAGTGGCATTTGAGTGAGTATTTGATTGCGTTGTTTGTTTGCTAGCCCAATCATCATCTGCGTCCAAAATGGCTTTCTGCCTGATGACAGGGTGAATCTTCATCAGTGGTTTTCGGCTTTGTTTTTTGTTTTGTCTCAGTCTTCATGTGAAGAGCGAATTCTCGAAATGCAACTTTTCAGCGGCGTCTGCCTGGCGCCAGGGTTCGAATTGTCAGCATTCCTAATAAAAACATCACTGCTTCCCATACAAACAATACTGACAGTATGAAATGAATCCCCCCACAGTGCCCAGTTGGTCACAATGGGCTCGTCACTCAACCCAAACTCAATTTGCCATTCTTCGATGCTGCATCCACGCTAATAGATACAGTATTCTATTATTGAATCTCATCAAAAGTCTCTTCACTATTCGTAAAAACTATAATGATAGTTGGGTCGATGTCAGTTGACTCAGTTTATTCAGTTTAACTCAGTTTCACTCCTGTATGTCCATATTCATAAAAATCTGGTGTGGCGCACTCACACAACTTTCCTTGCCGTTATTAGAATAATTAATTGATCACCTGACGCTAGTGTTCACGCGCATCACAAGTCTACTTATAAACAGAGATCTAAGCCAGCTATTGACAGGACAATAACGCTGGAGACATACGAGGTCCCTGTTTTTGACTACATTTTCGCCATTTCAGCCGCCATCTTGAATTGCATTTTATCGAAATTGTTCGTGTCGGATCCTTATATTGTAAGGACCTTAAGTTCCAAATTTCAAGTCATTCCGTTAATTGGGAGTTGAGATATCTTGTACACATACGCACATACACACACACACACACACACCACACACACACACACACACACACACACACACACACACACACACACACAAACACACACAAACACCCAAAAACCACTTTTTCGGACTCAGGGGACCTTGAAACATATAGAAATGTAGAAATTGGGGTACCTTAATTTTTTCGGAAAGCAATACCATAGATGAAGGATAAGTAAGTATATTATTCTTGTCTCTGGCAATACTTTCCTTACCTAGGGCAAGGAAAGTAAAAATTATAATTCGATGTTTTGAAATTGTCAGTTTACTCAGATTATTCTTGTTTACCCATTTATAAAACTACGATGTTTGGAAAAATACCCGTTTACTCAGTTTATATTCATGTTTATCAATTCATAAAAATCTGGTGTGGTACACTCACACAACTTTCCTTGCTCATATTTGAAACTAAGAACATACTTCTCTATATGTGTATATAATAATAATAATTATTGTTTTCAGAGTACTTTTTCCTTAGTGTAAATTGTGAAATTCGATTATTTTTTTAGTCGTAATTTTTTTAAAGTCGTCAAAACAGCTGTTCTACAGATGAAATATCTCGACTATGTGTTCTTTTTATGAACTGCGCTACCTACCTACCTCATGCACGAGAAGGAGGTTACTAAGTCCATTTCTCAAGGATGGGGTGGACCCCCCATTAGTTTCCCAGAGAGGAGAATCATGCCAGTTGATAGAGCTGATAAAAAGCTATCCATTTAATAAATTTGAAGAAAATCGTTAGAGCCGTTTTCGAGAAAACCGTGGAAAACATGGTTTTTTAGTGATTATCCGCCATTTTTCTCAAAAATATTACGGAGCTCCTGCAATCTTCCCAGAAATGAGACTCATGTCAGTTGATAGGGTTTATGAATAGCTTAGCTATCCATGGTATAAATTTGAAGAAAAACGTTAGTGCCGTTTTCGAGAAAACCGTGAAAAACATGGTTTTTTAGTGATTATCCGCCATTTTTCTCAAAAATATTACGGAGCTCCTGCAATTTTCCCAGAAATGAGACTCATGTCAGTTGATAGGGCTTATAAATAGCTATCCATGGTATAAATTTGAAGAAAATCGTTAAAGCCGTTTTCGAGAAAACCGTGAAAACATGGCTTTTTAGTAATTATCCGCCATTTTTTCCGCCATTTTGGACTGAATTTTATTGAATTTCTTGTTGTCGGATCCTCGTCGTATAAGGACCTTAAGTTTAAAATTTCAAGTCAATCGGTCAATTAGGAATGGAGATTTCGTGTTCACAGACATACACACACACACACACACACACACACACACACACACACACACACACACACACACACACACACACACACACACACACACACACACACACACACACACACACACACACACACACACACACACAGACCAATACCCTAAAACCATGTTTTTGGACTCAGGGGGGCTTGAAACATATAGAAAACTTGAAATAAGGGTACCTTAATTTTTTTTGGAATGCAATACTTTCCTTACCTATGGTAATAGGGCAAGGAAAGTAAAAACTATAATCTGATCTTTCGAAGAATATCAGATGACTTTATGTGTTACTGAGTATTAAGGAAGTCAGTTTACTAAAGCTGCGTTTACACCAAAGTTATTAACAAAATGTTAATAACTTAATCCTTATAGATTCTATAAGATTGAACATAACTTATCATAATACACATGATGAACAAATGTGTTTGTCAAGTTCCGTTCAATCTAATAGAATCTATAAAGATTGAGTTATTAACATTTTGTTGATAACTTTGGTGTAAACGCAGCTTAAAGTATTTTCATTCCCAAAAACTATAATTTTGAGATCCAATACATGAATATTCAAAGTTTGAAGAATTTTAATTAACTCTCTGTATTCTTGAATAATGGAGATTACGAGGATTCTAAGCTAGTTGAAAATTCATTCAAGAGTCTCGAATCTTACTGATTTCCAACAATATCCCATTTCCATTCACTTGAGGAGAGTCTGAAAATAGAAACATTAATTTATTAATATTATTATATCATACAGTCTAGCAACTTAATAAGTTATTGACAAAAAACAAAACATATACATAGTTGTTATATTATACATACAAAATTGCTAATACTAAACTAAGTTCTAATTATGATACCCCACTATAATAATATGTGTCGGGGTGATCTATATTGAATTTATATTTTTATAGTGAATAATGAATTTATATCTTTATATTGAATTTAAAGTTCAAGTACGAATTGAACCTCTAAGAAGACGCGCAATTACCCAGGATGAATAAAATTCATTACAAGTACTGTATACTTATTGATATTATTCTGAAAAATAATCACTTGAATTCACCTCAAACTTTTACTAAATAATGGAAGTTTAGTTAAATGGAAGGCACGTTAAACGTTGTAATCAATTCCATCCATCCAACATAGCCGCTTGAAAAAATGCAATTGATTCAAGAAATAGTGCAGCATGTTCTCATAAACTTGAATGAGTAATTTGAAAAATGTTAGTTATTCTAATGGAAAGAAGAGAGTGAGAGAAAGAGAGAGAAACAGGAATAGTTTGGATAGGATTCGTATTTAGGAGTGGCCGCGTATTTCACCTCCCACACATTCTTATTATCATTTTTTCCTCCATGTCCACCACTCCCCTCACCATTGTTGCAATGTAGAATTGTAAACTCTTTGAGGAAAAGAGAATGTTCTTTCATTGAAATGTAGACGGTGTTCGTCTCTAGTAACTTGTGCTATGTAGAAGAAGGAAATAGTTGCCAACCCACGATGGAAAATTTGTTTCATTGAATGGCTAGTAAAGTCACTTTACCGTACTTCGGCGTTGTAGTTTATAGATTGGGACTTGAATATGGAGCTTGAATTAGCTCACGTTGGTGGTTGGGATTTTCCGCCAAAAGTGAGAGAGGGTATGTAGCGCGGCAAGAGGCTTTCCTCGAATGTGGTATCCAGGGAAATAATAGATGGAAAAAATAGGAGTGTAGTTTAATTTTGATGGGCGCATTTGATAGACGACGGCAGGACGTGTTGGCGCGATGATTGCCTCGTTGTGATTGGTCGGTGTCCGTAACAGTGCTGGAATGTCGTGTTGAATGATTAAGAGGGGAAATGGTATGTGTGTATGTGTAACTATTTCTACGGCCCTGGTGAGAGACTAGTTTGGCCGAGGAATTCCAACATGTTTGACGGGGTTCATAAAGAATGTAGCCTTGCTGCCTTGCTGCAGGTATCAGACAGAGGAATGCGGTGAGTGGTTGGCTTGTCCCCCGCGCCGCAGCGCTGGCATCGCCGAACAGTAGCTGTTTCCCCCTCCACTCCACCCGATTCCTTGCCTCGCTCGAGTGTCAGTCGCTAGTCCAGCAGTCCAATGTCCAGTGTAGTAGGTGATTGCCGTGTGCCGCTCTCTGTGATTGCGCCTTTTTCAACAATTATTCATTGTTTTTCTGTCAAATCAGACAAATTGTCAACAGTCTACGACACAATTTAGCGAGTGTATTGTCTGTGGTGTCGTGTGGTGGCAACAACGCGCCGAGTTCATGATAAAAGTGTGCCGTGTCTTGTGAAGTGAAATTGAGCTGTGGAATGCGGTGGGTGTTGTTGGTCTGTCTGTCTGTGTGTGTGAAATTGTTGTGAATTAATATTACTTGTCTACGCACATACTTACTGTTTGTTCGGTTGTGTTTGTGGATACTTATATCATGCTCATTCACGTGGAATTCCAGCTACAAACTGCTGTACAGGATAGCACATGAAAGGTAACTGGCACTTTCTTTTCTCCAGTATGTTCTGCAGTTCAAATCACAAGTCGCGCTTTAAGCTTAAGTCATTCATCGAATGATATCTTCCAAGATCCAGTCGTTGCGTCAAGTCGTCGATAGCAGAGTGGTGGGAAGGGGGGAGCATGTTTTCTTGAATGCCACAGTACCCAAGTCGGCCGGCGCTTGTATGGGGTAACCAAGCTGTTAACTAAAACTAAACTCAGTTAACAGCTTCCTTATCTCTTGAAATCAATGGTTAGAAACTCAGTTAGGTTTGGTAATTCTCTCAGTTAATGGTTAGAGATTGGAGACAGATCTTTCCCCTCCCCATGCGTAAGAGTAATGAGTTGAGGTCTAACTAAATGCCAGACAGAACGAGATAAAATTCTGGACGGATGCAGCGGTTGTAGGCTGCATTAAAGCTGCGCGCTCCAGACCAGTAGGTGAAGCCGGCATGTCACTTCAGTTGAACTCCTCTTGTTTATCCTTTCGAGTAGGGAGCTAAGTTCACTCTTGCCAATAAAATATGGTATTCACTATGGGGCTTCGTCATCTTTGTGATTTGGATTAACTTAAAATCATCCTTGCATTTATTTGTTGAAGCATGGAAATACTGGTATTTTATATTGTAGGCTGAGGCCTACATTCTGGCTTACAGTGCATAAGGCTTACCATGGATGAAAACTGTAGAGGAGAAATAAAACAACAGCATTCTCATTAATGTGGTAGTTGGATTACGTAGCGTGCTTAGCAATCATTACACCTGTCATTGATTTTAGTTGATAGGTACGGTACCATTACTAAGGGTGGTATGGTACCGGTAACCAACTCGAAGGCTGTTTTTTACACTAAACGTGTTTATGGTCGTCTTATCATTACTATCTCGGTATTGTGGTTTTAGGAAATTACTTTTTTATAACTTTTAGATACCTCAAATGTTGAATTAGAAAATTGATTTTCCCTTATTTGTTATTATTTTCTCTAAATGTTTGAGTGGATAAAAGAGAGAGAGAGAGAGAGAGAGAATGATGAGTGATGTCTGTACTTTTCTTTATTGATGCAGTTCCTCCTGTTTGACTACAGAGAAAACGATCACTCTTGATGAATTAAAATTGAGCTCTTCCTTGCTGGTCAGTAGAATTTTTAAAAATATTGACTTATGATGTAAGTTTTGATGTTGTTTTAAATAGGTTATCAAATTTGTATCATGAACATCTGGACAATTATGAGAAAAGCTATGACAATGAAATATTGCATAATATCTAACAAGTAACAGGCTTTGTAGGTGGATTCTGAAAGAAGTATATTATTTCAAAACATCAAGCATCTATCTGAATTGAATAAAATCATGTGTCATGGGGACAATTACTGTAGCTGATAAGATTGAAGCTATACTGTCTTAATCCGAAAGTATGACATGGTAGTCATAAGGGTAATTTTCCACCTAGTCTAACATTCATGAAATAATGACCCTCAGTTCATAAGCATGAAAAGCGTCGGTTTTGAGAACAAGAGTAGGAATTTCCTATCTTCCTTTCAAAGTGAGAGGAAAGCATGTTTGAAATAAACTGAATCAATCACTGATAATAAATCTCTCACTAATACATTGTCTGATTTACGAAAAATTTGAGTATTCAAGATGGTGTCACTGTCAGTGATCAAAATTATATTTCTCATAATCTATGTCTATTGATTTATTGATCTGATAAAATTATGAAAAGAACTCATAATTCAGGGTTCAGGCCCATGATCAATTAATGCAATCAAATGAAATCGAAATCAAAACTATAATCTAAAACTACTCAAATTGTAACATTAAAGTTTTCAAGTGGATATTGACAAGTTGGTGTAGTTTAGTGGCAGTGGCGTAACCAGTCTGACTGCGCCCCAATGCATGCTAGTAATCCTTTGCGCCCCTATTCGTAGATTCATTCACACACACTCATACCCCCCCCCCACCACTCCACCAAAAATAAAAACCTCTCATACGAAACTAATGTGACTACTGTGGAGAGGGAAAATTTTGAAAGACAATTTTTGAACTTGCAGTTCTGTTTAGGGTCAAATAAATATAATTAGTTTAATCATTATTATCGAATATAAGAGTTCATGGTATGGTATTGCTAGTAAAACCAGATATGAACTAAATCTATTCTTTCTCTATGGTATAATGAATACAACTGCGTGGCCAAATTTTCGATAAACTACTAAGAGTTTTGCTACATTTTTTGTGATAATTTTCTAGAATATCAGTTTTTCACGCCCCCCTGGCCTGCGCCCCCTGAAGGACTGCGCCCCAATGCACCACATTGGTTGCATTGGCGTTATTTACGCCACTGCTTAGTGGTCAATTACAAGATTGTTGCAGCTTCTGTTTGTTATTGATGCATCGCCGACGAGTTCGATTCGCATTACCTATTTCATTCATCTTATTTTATTCATCCCACACCCAATTCGTAGATTTATTTGCGCATCATCAGCAAAAAATATATATCCTCTCATTTTCTAATAGGCCTACTTATTGATGTGTGGAAAGTGCAAAATAATAAGATAAAAGTGATTTCAAATTCAAGACGAATCTCAAATTTCAAAATAGATTAGAGAACTTATGGATAATAGATTGATTAGTTGCGATCAAAAATTAGTGGTTCAAAAGTTCAAATTATTTTTACAATAATGGTCTCATCGTCTCAAGCATCGACATTCCAATCTATCTATCTACTATTTTCATATAAGATGAAATTCGATCGTCGAAATGATTATGGTAGAATATTTTGTCAAATCACTTATATCCTAACACTCTTAAGACAAACATTTTGCAGAGTAAACATCACAATATTTTTTCAAACCCAACATCATTTCAAAACAACACTGTCACTGAAATACAATTTACCCAAGATGGTCCACAATCATTTCAATTGTACAGTGTCTCTGAAGTAAAAATAATATGTGGAACCGTTGTGCTGAGACTATCTGTTGGTTGGATTGCGTCCAGCTAAAAGCACACGTGACTGAGTACTCTGTACTGCCATTGACTGCTTGTAGCATGGCCGGCCGGCCGGCTGAAGCTGCTACACTCTCAACACTCAACACTCAACACCTCGACGTCTCTCCAGTAAAACGCTGCAAAAGATAACCGGAGCAGCTCCACTCACTCGGCCTACATTGGTCAGCATTGGTTCAATGGAAAGCTGTCATGTTTGCAATGCTGACAGTTTAAGTGAATCTTACAATAGCAGCTTTTAGTGGCCACCCATTACTATACGGTCATGGAATCTTGGCTAATATACGTACTACTATAGTACTTGCTTTCAGTTACTTACTTACTTACTTACTTACCAGTTTCACCCCATCATTCTAATCTCTCTTCTCCTGTCCACCACCGCCTCCTCTTTGGCATACGACAGGTCAGTCTCAGTTCATATTCTATATGTTGTTTACAGAGAAAAGGACACTGAACTCAAGATACTCACAAACGGAACCGATCTCTCTCTCTACCTTTTGGTAGAGAGTTAGTGGGAAGGATATTTTTAATATTCTTTCCGAAGAATGGACATTGATATGTCCAAAGCTCCGCCAATTTATGTAGATGCATAACAATATAATATCTATAGTTATTATATTACAAATTACTTTTTCATATCATATACAGTTCAATAATTATTTTCTTAGTCTATATTATGTAAATTCATCTATAATTTTGCTGTATTGTAAGCTATTGTATATAAGTGTATAAGCCAGTATATTGTAATCTACATAAATAAAGTACTCAATCAATCAATCAATCTCTCTAATCTAATCTCACTCTCTCTCTCTCTCCAAGAAAATACATTATGTTAATGCATTAAAATTTCCCCGTCTCTTTGTAATCAGTCCAATTCTATCATCCCCTTCAAATTTCGTATACTCTAACGTTGAATAATTCTTCAACTTATATTTGGAAAAATTCGTAGAATAATAAATATTCTCTCTTCTGTGTAGGCATAGTAGTGGAGATGATATTGTGTTATCCATAATATCAGTCTGACATAATCCTTAGTTTTTTTAATACTTTGCTATATTCATAATTATTTTCCACAACAATCAGATATAGGTCTATTCCACAAAAAAATATATAAATGATACATATCCCTCAATTAGAGAAGTACTAAACTCTTCATTTCAATTCTACTCAGCAATGTGGAAGAGGATAGAATGGCTTTTTTGTGAGTGAGTACAAGATAAAGATGTCATAGATGAGTAGAGTCGTAGATGTGGAATGGGAGGAATGATGAACCTTTGACATGAGAGATGAACGTTTGAAGTTATCCTAACAAATCCTCAAACCTAGGATAAGATGAATCAGTGAAAGTCTATCACATTTTCACTCTCGAAAAGGTCTTGAAGTTTTATTCTGATTTTACCGGATGAGATGTGTTGCTTCTTTCTAAGGTGAAGTATTTTGAAGGGTTGAGGTGCTGGGTTTTACATTGTTATTCATAAAACTTGCTAACAAGAGGAGCTTCACCTTTGGCATTTGCATGGCATTCAACGTCTCTCTCCTTTGTATGAATTTGTCTTCAGTAATTATCTGCAGTGACGGTGAATAAATGCTTTCGGAAGACTGTCAATTACTACAGAGTTACTTAACCGCAGCATTTAACATTCTTTCCAGGCCGTAAACCAGTTTCTTCACCCTCTAATATTTTTACTGCTTGACTTTTTACTTTGTCTCTCTTGGTAGCCAAGTTACGAGACTCTTCATTTTCACAATACTCGTTCGTCCTGTTTGGAATTCATTTGAGTAAGTTAGTTACTAACTAACTTAGTTACTCCATTACCTTACTGTTGTTTACTTGATATCACTGGCGACGGTGTGGAAGCTAGAATCTCACGGTCGGCACGACGGCATTATTCATATCCATTGCTACATTGGATCGTTGTCTTCGTTGTTTTGTTCGGAAGCAATTATTCCAATGCGGAGAAATGTAACCTTGTCCACGTTGGGATATTTGTTCAGAATTTCCATCGTTTCTCCAATTTACCTGCATCTACACAATGAATTGCAAACATTGCAATGTTGCAGGCTATATCTGTCCTCTGTGGTTGACCAAGTGTGGTGGCTGTGCATGTCAACAATATTCGCTTCCAACAAAGCTTTTGTTTTGAAATAAATCGATTATTTACTCTCTTAGTAATTGAGAATGGTTTTTATCGGATGATAATTTTTCGGACATACTTCTGTTGGTAGAAAAAATTAATTGTATGAAAAATTAATGGGAAAATGAAACTAGCCAAAGCACTGGAATTACTTGGAATAGTTTGTAATATATATATATCCGTGTCGTGTGTATCCTGTTTATATATATATATATATATATATATAATATATATATATATATATATATATATATATAAACAGTATATAAATACGTCATGTATATATTACAAACTTTGAAGTTTGTAATATGAATAAAAACAGGAGACATAAGACATAAATAGATTGAAAACACTTAAAAACTTACATTAGAAATGGGGGAAATTTTTCCCTTCCTCAACCGAGCAGACTTCAGAGATGAAAACTTCAGTCTGCTCGGTTGAGGAAGGGACCTCAGTCAATGTACCTAATATTACTTCAGGCCCCACAACTAATTAATGACGTCATAACATGTAGATTGATTCTTTTTAGATCATAGTAGTTTCTACTAGCTTATCAATGTAACTTTTGTTACTGTATCGATTTTTTTGGATGGAATAGCCTACTATCTAAATTTCAGATTAAAGACACTTGTATTTTATCAAATATAAATTTTAGGGCAGTTTGGACAGTATAGATTGCTACGAGTTTAAGTTAATCCAAAAGTTTAAACTTGAATCGGTTTTCTCAGTGCATTTACTAATCCAGTTTAAGTTAAACTAGTTTAGCGTTAAGTTGGTAATAGAATGTCCTGATTTTTACAGGAAATTTGTTATTTGTTTACAAACCATCAGTAATTTGAGGTATTTTATACCATTAAATACTATGAGTATTAATCTCATTAAAATACTATTTTAGTATTTTCTTGTTCTTGTTCAAAATCCACAGAGTTGTAAGCTGTACGGTTCTAAAAGTGAAAAGCGATCAAGAAATTCTTTTAAAAATTATGTTTAGTTGGCACCAGAAAATATATTTTAGAATGTAAGATAAAAAAGTTATTTTGTTACGCTTGAATCTACTATGGACTTCCTCGTTTATTAGAAATCTCTCGAAAGCAATATCTCATTTATGTGTTATTAAAAACATGTTTTCCAATCGAAGACCACTGTTAAAAAAAAAATTGTCTCATTTTCTATCAAGTGGTTTATTCAATCAAAATAATAAATTGGCAGTTGCTGTACTCAAGCAAAACCGTTAAAAAATTCTCTATCATCCCAGAAATATAAATGATTCGTTTTTTGCCCAATTTTTCTCAGTTCCAAAATTTCTTCGCAGTCATCTCTATCAATCGCATTAAAAACTTCTATCAATAATGATTCACTATAACCTAAATAATTATTATCGTCTACAGAAGCATTAAAACAACCGTCGAAAAATAATTTACTATTAGCTATTTCCCCATCAAATCTTTACAGATGTCAAGTTAATCCAAATTATTTGGTTTAAACCTCCTGCTTTGGAGGTTTGACTTTCCCAGAGTTTAAACTCAATACAGAGTTTAAACTGATACTGTGCAAACGGAATTTTAGTTTAAACCAAAAAAAATCCAGATTTGGTTTAAGCTTTAGCTTAAACTTACACTGTGCAAACGGCCCTTATTGAGATAAAAACACTTTATTCCACAAATGCAATAATTTATCCATACTTTCAGCTTGATGGACATAGGCCTAGGCTACTCGATTCAGTGATAGAGCTATTGATAAAATTCATCTCAACCAAAAATACTTAATAATAGCCTGTATCAGAATCGAAGGAGAGGTAAATCAAAGATAAACCAAATTTGATGTAACTCTTTTTTAGGAAAGAGGCTCCCACAAACTTGATCACAATAAATCTGTGGTACAAAGAAACCCATTAGGAGACTGTTTTTCAGTTAGGTAAAACCTTTAATATTATGATGTTATGGACAGTTCCAACACTTTGCATTTACTTTTTAATTTATCAGTTCAAAAGTTCTCTCACACACTTTATTTAAACTGTTCTTCCACACTCTAATTACACTGTTATTTCACACTTTAATTAAATTTTCCACTCACACTTTATTTACACTGTTCTTCTAAACTTCATGTAAACCGTTGTTTTGTAGAATTGAAGTTCTTTCTTCTTATCGCTCGTATCCATTCTCGTTTCAAAGTTTCATCTTTCGAAAAAGAAGATACCTTACCGTACGGATCAAAACTTTTGGATTCTTGTTATAATTCCTGCAACAAATGCAGTCTCATGAATAATTTTCCGATGGTTGACGTGATACTGATGGGGCGGAAGTTATTTATATCTTATATGTCTCCTTTTTTGTACAGAAGTATAATATCGGCTGATTTCCACTGATGAGGTACCTGCTGCTCTCTCAATACTCTATTGAATATATTCGTCATCAGGGTTATAATCACTGGAGTAAGAGTCTGAATCATTTCATTTGTGATTTTATCGTTACCAGCCATTTTGTTTTTCTTTAATGATTGTACACAATTCATTACTTCTTGATCTTGGAAAACTGTAATATCTGTATCTGTAATAGTATTTGAAATTACAAATGTTGTATTCTCAGAGCATTTGAATAATTTTTTGTAGAATAGTGTAGCTTTCTCAATTATTCCGTGTCTATTCCTATCTATTATTCCACGTTTATCTTTCAGTCCTGTGTTCCATTGAAGACCATGTGATAGATCCTTCTTCATTTGTTTTATTGAACCAGTTGATTCTAAGGCTTCTGAAATGATTCGGTCCTCATGAATTTTTAGGTCTTTTCTAATATGAAATCTCGTTATTCTACATAGAAGGTTGTATTCAATTTTTTCTTCTGAACTTATTGGATTCTTCCTCTTCAAAGCCTCTCTAATACATATTAAATCTTTCGTGTTCTGTGAAATTTTTGTTGGTTTGCTTGAAGCTGATTGTTTGAATGATCTTACAACAAGAAATTCCATCATATCGTAGGTCTCCTGCAATGTCAGGTGCGATTCATTTTTAATAATGTGTTGTACATTGGTCGCTAACTTTTGTGTCTCTCTTTCATCCAATTCCAGCGTTCTAATAACATTTCCATTCCAAACACGCCTCGGTCTCATTGAAGCCCATTCTTTAGACAATGTGTGTCTATGGTCTGTGAAGAATTTAATTTTTCCAGTTACCTCGAACTAATGAGGCTTATGAGGCCTCTGCATGTTGTTAGAATATAGTCGATTTCAGTTCTTGTATGCTGATTCGGTGAGATCCATGTCCACTTTTCCCAATTCTTTTCTTGAAAAATGTATCTATCACCTTCATGCCCTGTTGAAAACAGAAATCCACTAGCATTTGGGTTGCCTCGTTTCTCCTCCCGTATCCATATTTTCCCACAACATTCGCCTCGTTGTCTTCCTGTACACCAACCTGTGCATTAAAGTCGCCGAGTATTATTGTCGAATTTTTCCAATTATTGTTCTTATCTTGGGACAGAATAGTAGTAAGAGATTCATAAAACAGTTCTCGCTCGATTACATCCGATTCTGCTGTGGGAGAGTAGACTTGATAAATATTCAACGTTTTAGAGCTTCCCACTCTTAGCCTCAAGACTGCGATTCTTTCTGAGAAACCTCTAAGTTCGAGTATTTTTCCTTTTAAATGTTTCCTGATTAAAAATTCAACTCCTCTTTGACCCTCAGTCTCGCCGAAATGATAGAAAATGAAGTCGCTCTTTCTGAAAATGATTTTTTCAGAGTTTCTTCTTACTTCTGCTAAACCAAGAATGTCTATATTTGTGTCTGTCTAGTAATGCATCTTCCAATTCACAGACTCGATCTTCTGTACGAAGTGTTCTTACATTCAGTGTACCAATCATCAAACCTGGGGGGTTTCGGTCACACTTCCCCTCGGTGACCAGCCTTTCTGGGGAAAACACATTTTTATTTATATTTCTTTTGTTCTTCTTTCCATAATAGTTTCCGTTGGTTGGTAGCCTAGTTTCCGGTAAGTCCTATTCTCTATTTTCTGCAGATGTGTCAGTAGATCGCCCGATTACTTGTGAGTCCTTGTTCCTATTTTTGAAGTATCCATCCAAAGAGCCTTTTCCAAGATGAAAATTGCCTTGCTTACCATCTCGTTTCTTCGCTGGCTTGGTATTTTTCTCTTCTTTTTGCGGTGAAATACTCAATTCTCTCTTCTTCTTTGTTTTTCCATTCTCACTGCTTATAAATAACTTGTCATATTTCAATACGGCGTACTTTCCTTGTTTTCTTGCTTCAAACATATCTTCTTATAGCTCCTTCCTCTTCTGTAACATATCCCGAGGAAAATCTTCTGTAATGAACACCTCTTTACCTTTTAATGTTTATTTCTCAAAATTTCCATCTTCTTCCTCCACGTTGTTAATCCGATTACAATTGGTCTTTTGGTATTCCCTGTTTTCTTCCCCAAACGTCTGATAAAATCTAGCTCCCAATTCTCGATTTCCACTCCTATTTCGTGTCTTATAAGTCTGAAAAACCGATCTTCTAGATTTTCATTGGTTTTCTCCTCAACATCATGGATAATTAAGTTTTTCCTCTTATCTTTTTCTAGTTGCGATATCTTCTCTTCTTGCTCCTTCAATTTTTCTTCAAGACTACTTAAATGATTTTTCAACATTGCTCCGAACCTATATGTGAAGGTATTAAATCTTTCGTTCATTTCTTTCTTAAAGTCCTGACTCATCTCCGTTCTAAATGAGTTGAGCATATCTTTGAAGCTGTCTGCATCCATTCTGGACTTACTAGGTTAACGTGTGGTATAAAGCGGTATTTATTATTTTTCACACTAGGTGAGATAAAATGGTATAGAGTAGGTGACGTTTTAGTGTTGAATTGATTTGTGTGATAACACTCTGTCTTTCTGATATTGAATTTAACTCGTCCTGATGAGATAATGGAAAACCGTAGAGCTTAACAGATTTTAAAAGCAAGAGATAAGATAGACACAGTAATCTCAAATTCTTCTGTTGTCACTAAATGAGCAGACTTTGATACACAGTACAAATAATTCCGTATCCCTCCTCCACTATGTATCCCGAATTTCTGGGTTTCTTCGATTCAGATCCATAAGTTTTGGTAGAAGTTTAGTGCAATTTCCGTTTATCACGTTGTATCCACTGAGTTCTAAGTTCATCGACAGGTGCCGAATGACAGAAAACAGACAATTCTCTATGCTTTTTCTTAGGTTAGGAAATGATAAACTGCAGTAAAGAAATTGTGATAGATCTTCCCTCTCAATTCACTATCATAGAACACAACTATGTAATGTACACTTTCACTCTAATACAAAACAGAGACGAATACTCATCAGTATTTTCCAAATATCTATAACTTTTACGAGACTATTTTTTGAAAACAATCACTAGTAGTACCAGTACTACCAACCGAGTATGAATAAGTATAACCAAATATTATGAATATTTTGAGTTAACAAAAAATATGATTCTTCGTATCTATCATGTTTATTAACTTATTCATGAAAAGCTGCATACATTTTTAACAAGAAGTTTAGATAATTTTTATAAAATGAATATTCGCTTTTATTGGTGGGGAGTTCCTGACGGAAGTTCCACCTTGCTTATATATCATTTAAGCCGTCAATGGGCCTTACGACTTTCATACTTCAGCCGGGACCGACAGTTTAACGTGCCTTTATGATAATTTTAATTGTAGGATACAAATCAATTCTAACATAAACAAAGTTGAAGAATGGTCCTAGTCTTGTTAAAAAGTGGTCAAACATGTCCAGTTTGTTGATGGTTATAATTCCTATTTTATTCTTTTTTGTTTGCTTTGAAGTTGTAATATTAGTATTCATTATTCATACAGCTAATTACATTAACTATTTCAGTGGTAGTACTAGATTAACAAAAAAAATATATATATACCTACTCAATGAAGATATAATTAATATTCTTACCAATATAATGCATGTTCAAATACATGGGGAAGGACAGGACAATTGAGGTATTCTCTTCTGTATATTTATATTGACAGAGTAAGATGTGGATGCTGTTATCAATTACCTGCATTATTTATGAATAAATGGAAAACTTCCATCTGATTCATCCAACTATCATACAGTTTGACCCGAGTTTTCTCTAAAATAATATTATTTAAATTTTGCATTTTAACTTGAATATTCAGTTTTGTGTGCCAGTGAATATTATAAATTTGATGTAAACCCCAAATTAAAATCTCATAAGAAATAATCCACTCGACAGACTCATCAGATATGAGGTTCTTGTAACTTCTACTATCTAATACACTTGGAATGGACTGCTGCAGTAGTTATGACTGCAATTTCTAAATGAGCAATTATTGTTTCCGGTATTTGTCATTCGCATACCAAAGCTGAGTCAGTAATTTCTTCGCTTTTAAAGTTATGGTATTCCAGATAAACCATTATGTAAGTAGACAGGAAGAACGGACGTGCCAAATATTTTAAGACATTAACTCAATAGCATCTATTATGAAATATGTGCTATGAGGTGTCAGTCTGTCACGTCACTTTTGTCAATTGTATTTGATGTACTTTCTCTTTTAGCGTACAACGCCTTTTTTATCACGTATCAGCTCACCTGACTTGACTATTTAAAATATGTCGATGTCTGCAATGTAAGTTTGTAAGTTTCAAGAACATCGTTTAATTTTCTTTCATTTGAAAGAAAATTTCTCATTTGTATTTCATGATATTTCTGTAAGCTCGTCATTGTTTATCATAATTTAGTGTAGTTTTCATAATTTTATCATCTGCTTTATTTTTCCTCATTTTTTTCGATTTCATATGACCTCAATTGAATTAATTTCTTGACCATTGGTAGAATAGATTTTATTAAATCCTAAAAAATCTTGAAAAGACATGTTCACAATGCTATACTATACTTAACATCCTGCATATTCGTGAGATTTCATAATATGGAAGAGTAATATTTTCTAATCTCTACAATCAATCTTGCTCCGTTCAACCAATACACTTCTACAACCAAGGTAGCTCGTGTCTAGGGCACTAAGAGGCGGTGGCGCCAATAGACCAGAATACGAAAAAAGCGGAAAATTTCATAATTCAAAATCAAGGATTACTTCTATTTCTTGATTATCCTTCTCACGAAAGGTCTCTCCCATTCAACCCTTGAAGTGTTCATTGACTCCTTCAATCCTACTCAGGAATCAGGTCCTTGTCAAGGTGTCATTTGAAGTATAAGAAGATTAAATTCAGCGATAGGTTTGTCTATTCATTGTATCCCCACTCTGAATATAATCCTATTCTTCGTTTTTTAGCCCAAGTCATCATAGAATAAAACAATCTTATAAGTTATCTCTGCCCAAGTTCTGCTTCCACTATTGATGTGAACTATGATATTCATAAATGACCACAAATAATATCCTCGATAAGAATATTTTAATGTACTCGTTGGAAGTTCAATACATACGAAGAGATATCGCACTTCTTAGTTTGTCAGACTTTTGGTACTAAATGCAAAATGGTATTATTCTGAGATATATTTTTTGTTTATCATACTCATTGATCAGGTACTTGACATTTCAACTCCATTCAATCTTAATGTCGTTCTTTAACCAATGATCCATTAAACTTCAGATTTAGCTGTGAAACTTACAACTTTTTCATGATGATCTCAATCCACAATCTCTTTCTTATGTTTGTTGAATTTCACTTCATAACAATTTCTACTTTATTAATTGCAGCTCGGAGTTGCAGCCATACCAATTTCGCAAGTTACACTGTCAGGATAGGCTCACTCTTCTTTTTCATACAATAGCCTTCTCCTTAATCTTGTCCCCCATGATAATTGATAAGCCTTAATAGTTAATTCTCACCTCTCATGTCCTTACTCCCGTCCCTATACCGTCCATGCTATCCTCCACTATGGTGCTCCTATGTAATTCATGATTACTAATCCAGATTACTGACGATGTTCCCTTTTTATAAAATCGAAATAATGTTAATGAGAATGGTAAAATTTAACATATTTTATATTTCAAACTTTGTCTGATATAAAGCTCTCTTATGAAGTAGTGATATCAATATTGTCTTCTCATAGTTCAAAAAATGTCTCTTATCTCCATTAAATTGAAATAATCGATTTTTCTTAATTAGGTATGGAGTAATTCAATAAATTTGGCCATTTCCATTGGCTTAAACTTCTATAGAATCACGCTGAAGTATCACTCAACATGCATCACTCAAGGGTTGCAGGCTTGCTGTTCTTTCAGGGAACTATAAGAGCACTATAGGAACATAGAACCATTATCATAGTTCCATTATTATAGAACACTTCTTATAGGGAACTACTGTATAAGAGCACTATAGAACTTTTATTATAGGGAACTATAAGAACACTATAGAACACTTATTATAGGGAACTATAAGAACACTATAGAACACTATGAGGAACTATAAGAACAGCATTGAACATTTGAGATTGATTCAATATTCAGAATGATTTTTTAATATAATATATAATAATGGATATTAATGAGAGGACTTGATTAGTTTGGAGAGCGGCTGTCCTCGTGTAAAGGAAGGCGGTTGTGCTCTGCTGTGGAGGAGCAGGAAGGATTTGGCACATGAAGCAGGCAGGGATCGACTCAATGAAGTTCTGTGCGCTTTCAGACTGATTTCATGGCTGGATTCTTCAGCACCTCCTGCGCTCTCTTTTTTTTATCGTTTTCTCTTTCTGTTCGGCCATGCCAGGGCGGGGCCATACCAGATACCAAACTGCTACCAGCGAAAAATATTTCTTTCATAACCCCTTCCATCCACCGCACCGCACCTACCCATCAATTCCAACTTGCAATTGGAATTTGATTCTCTGCCGTCGCATCATTGTCACTCTCTCTCTCTCACTCCCCTGTCTGCTCTCTCTCTCTCTGTTATTGGAAACGTGGATGTTGTTGCCTTGTCTGGTATTTGCATTGGCATCCTCGGTAATACAGTAGAGTCTCCGGTCTAACAGCGATACTATGCAAGTTACGTAATTCTTGGACGTATCATGAAGCTAGCTTGTAAAAGCTGTTTTGTTTCTTTGCTGAACATTTTCATCCTTAACTACACATCCGTAGTAGGGACACTCCCTATCTCCATAAATAAATAGTTCGGGTACAGATAGTGAGTTTTACCAAAGACAATATGAAGCTATAGTGAAATAGAGCTATCTGCTTTGTCTAATGACAGACAAGGATATCAATGTGATCAGTGAATCAATGTGCACCAGTCATCAGGTGCTGACTTCATAACTTGAATCTCACTACAGATCTGTTCTTTTCTGGTTTCTCCAAGTCTCCTTCTACAATCATTGATATAAATAGTTACGAGTCACAAGCTGGTATGAAGCGTGTTTCACCTTTGTAATTAGGTTTTATGTTCTAATGTGGTAAATAAAAAATTATGATTCTATTGCCGTCAGAACCCTGTGACCAGATTCACAAACTTTTTGCACCTAGAAATTGATAATTATTCTGAGTTCACGGGTAAGGCTGACAATTCTTGAGTAGACTACCCAACAAATTTCAAGAGAAATATACGTATGATCAGTGTGCTTGGAGCTGTAAAGTATATTAATACTATCATATATCATTTTTCATATATCATATATCAATTCTATTGATATTAGATTTCTTGGAAATTACCGAATTGTAATTGACAAATTACTATCGTTCGCCTTCTTAGACATTTCTAATCTTCCATTATTTGTTTCTTTGATCAGTCGTATAACACATCAATCCCCATGAATAACGAACCCCAAAAAATAATATTGATATCACACAGATGGGAAAATTTATTTCTACGATCAATAATGTACATTATAAACAGATTTTCCAGGTAGCCTATTGTCGGAAAATATAGAAATAATCTATTTGATTCGATGAGATTGAGATGTGAGAGGGAGAGGACAGATCTATCTAGAGAAGGATGTACATATTTTGACAAATTATGACAAAGGTTCAGAGTATTCAATTATTGTTCAGTTGATATTTTAATCCAATCACCGTGTCTGGCCATTTTGATAATGTCAATGCTCCTTATTAGATAATTCAGTTGCAACTAGACGCATTTTTAGCTGCCAATTATGGTAAAAAGGAGCTTAGCAATTGGTGGCTGAACCTTGAGCCTTGAATATTGACCGGCCAATACAATTCTAATGAGCTGACAATTAATGACTTTAATCACACTCTTTGATTAGACGCGACAATATTTTAGAAACATTAATGTTTCACTGCTAATAGTTGTGAAACGATGTTTCTGTGTAGTTTGGTCATTGCTACCTTATTTATCAGTAGTTGGGCATTTAAGGAGCTTCGGTTCAATTAAAGGGATTGCTTTGCCAAAACCGGAAACTTATCGAAAATATGATGCAAATTTCAAAGCAATTTCAATTAAGTATTAAGTCAGCATATTAATCGATTGATGAATCAATACTCTTCAGTGTCAGTTGTGAATTAGTCTAGAATTTAAATGAAAAATAAAAAAAAACATTTTTTATTACTGTATCACTAATCCAATGAAAAAAAAAACTATTGGCTGATAGGATAGGAACCTGATTGGTCAATAATAAAACTTGTGATCCATCTATCGGTCGCTTCCCTTGTAGGGAATGATTTGCGAGTATCAAACTCACCCGTTTTACAAGTTTATTTCAATAATAATCGATCAAATAATTTAATTAAGTATTTTAAGCATTTGAATTCTTTTGAGAAAAAATGTTTAAAACTACAGTACAAATTTTAGCACTGGAGGATATTGGCACTGTGGGGTGTAATATTCTCAAATCACAACAGTGTTAAATAATTGAAGGTTGCAATATTATATTATGACAGTGCACAATATCATGTGACACCATGTTTATGAATGATATTGGATATATAACGGGTTTCTGTTGACCTATTATAGCAACAAGGTGAATAGGCTTCCTCTGGCGACTTTTTCCTCAAGTAGTAGTATATAAGTGGCCTTGACATTTTCAAGAATCAATAGTTCTATTTTGGTTCAAGTATTTACAGTTCACAGTGAACAGTACGCGTAGTTTATTTATGTTGTTGTTGATTTCATTAAGTGATACAGGTATATTTCAAGAAATTGTCTTTCGAGAAATAATAGCTTTCACTGAGCCTCTTTCTTGACATGGATTAGGCTACTCATTTATCAAAACAATTTCTGTTTCTCTATTGATTGTATAAATGTACAATTTTAAAGAATTTCATTGATTTTTTGATTTCAATAAATAGAAAAATCCAGAATTTTTACTAAATTCTATTCAATTTTTTTTGTAATAAAGAAATTTGACTATTAAATTATTGATTCATCAAATTTGAAGTTTTGTAGAGTAGAAAGTAATTTGGATGATTTATTGTTCTCTTCTGACAAATAACTTATTGGTTCCTCATTTTTTTCATGAAATCAAGTACTTACTTGTTTATTTGGTTAGCTGGCTTGGTTTAAGTAATATTTTAAGATGATGCTTATTTCTCCCACGAAATTTCTAAATAAATTATTGAAAGATAATAAGGTCTTCACTTGCATTCTATATTTCACTTGAATTGGATGAATGATCCACTTCTCTAAACATAAATATGTATCTTCTTTTTCTTCTATATAAGAGAGAGTAGGGAGGGTTGTGTTTGTTCGTGTGTTCGTTTGTTCGCATCAAAACATGTCAACTTGTGGATTGCATACCGAAAAAACAGGAATGATTTAGATCTCCAAATTTTGCACAAAGATTCTAAAAATATCAATCTCGTGCACCTGGAAGCCCAAATTTCAATTTTCCTTTTCCTTTTTTCAGAATTAATGTTCAAACTTCATTAATGGTACATACGATTTCATAAAAAATCATCAAATCATATGATCGAAATTAAAAAAGGAACATATCTGTTCTATTATTGCTTTCTACCTGATACCACTTAACCTCAATAATATTTTTTTGATAATTGATAATATTTTTAATAATAATTATGAAATTTTTATTTTAAATATAATAATAGTATTGTTTTGATAATTAATAAATATTTTCATTTTCACAAACTCTGTATAATAATATCAGGACCTCCTAAATACTAAATGGTATTTAGGAGGTCCTGATAATATGATGAATGTGAAACAGCTGCATCAAAGAAATTATCTCAAAAATATCTGTTTAGAAAAAACATATTTATGGCCAGTTGCTGCACGTAGGCCTGTTAAATATGGACGTTAACGCCGATTAAAAAATCAGCGTTAGTTTTACGGATTCATTTCTGTTCCACAAAGATCGGTTAGTTTTTAATCCCAATTAAGTTTTCCGATAAACTAACCAAGATTTTAACGGTTTCACAATCCGGCAACACTGTAGTTCAACCGACAGATGTTATTATTCTGAACCTTGGACCAGTTATAGAATTATCATTCTATATTTTATATTATTATTATTCTATAACTTATTCTATTATTTTATATTTCATATTACTATTCTATAATTAGTACAAGTTCTGAACAAATGGCACATCAGTGAGGTTATGTTATTGAAGCGGTGACTATTCATTACGCATACACCATAAAAATGTTCTGTCTGTCACCAGTGTCGTGCTATCTGCAGACGAACCAGATCGAAAACTAACGTCAAAAATAAGAATCTAATTTTGAATGCCAATATCAGCTAAATGCTCTTCTCTATTTTATTAACGGATGAAATTCATTCATATACAGTATTTAGCTTATACTTTGAATTCTGTAGTTTTTTTTTTACCAAAACTAATTGGAAGACCAGTAGGTACATAATCGGCGTTAGTTGGGTTAACATTTTTTGGTTAAAATTTTTTACACCGGTTAGTTTAATCTGCGTTATCGCTTGAAATTTCTGTTTTGTGCAACCAAAATGCATCGGTTAGCGCTAATCTCGATTAAAGTATAGCATTTTATCGTGATTAAACGTTAACCGACGTACGTGCAACTGAGGGATAGTTTTGAAACTTCGTTTTCCTGATGCAATGTATAGGCTGCCTACACGTGGCATGGATTATTAATTTTTCAGCTAGAACAGTTTTTTGAGACAAAGTGCTAAATAAACGTCTACAGTTTCATCAATGCTGTATCGGAAATATGAAAACACATGCAGTTAATATGTCTTTGTATAAAGGTGCTGATAATTTACATAAAGAAATTATTCTCTTCCATTTTTATTCAATTTTTAAATTTCAAAATTATTCGAGCCCTGATAGAATGACTGACTCACTGTACAGTCAGTCGAAAATTTTTATATTGGAATGAGGGGTATTTTGGCAAGCTGAGCAAAAAAGTAAGGTCCTATGCACCCTTTCGTTATATCTTCAAATGAAAAATTAGTTTCGTGGGTTGTCAAAACTCCCTCTGAAAGGGAAACTATTCAACTTATTCTATCTTTTAGTAAAATAACAATGATCATCCATCCATCTATCCTCTTCCATACTATAATAAAGGAAAGAACTGGATTTTACACGTATATACGTGTAAAGTATAGGAAAATTATGTTTGACGCATCATCACTTCTGAAATACTGGACTGATTAACTTGAAATTTTGCATATAGATTCTTGCTTAATCGAGGATGGTTATAGACCTATTTTCAATTCTTCAAGATTTGATTACATCAAGTTTTCAGTTTCTCAAGTTTTCAATTATTTGTCAAGCTTCCAGTTGTTGTAAGGAAGCAGCAGAACATTTCTCTTGAAAGGGAAATTGGAAGATAGGTATGATTGGGTAATCATACCATTATCATATCATATCATTATCAATTATGATAAAAACAGGTTTTCCGTCGCAAATTTTTTTCCGCCATTTTGAATTCAACTTCTTTTTTTTAATTGAAAGGTGGGCATTTGATACATGATTCCGATTTCCAGAGAAAATGTATGGTGAAAAACGCACATCGATATCTCAAACCTTTCAAAATTTATTCTCTTTCATTTCCTTTATTATAGTATAGAACTGGCTTGAACACGTATACACGTGTAAAGGATAGGAAAATTATGTTTGACGCATCATCACATCTGAACTACTGGACTGATTTACTTGAAATGTTGCATATAAATTCTTAATCAACCGAGGATTCTTATAGGCCTATTTTCAATTTTTCTAGATTTCATTACGTCAAGTTTCCAGTTTGTGAAGTTTTTAAAATAGACCCTTGCGAAGCACGGGCTACCTGCTAGTAGCTTGATAAAAAGGGAGGGGAGATGGTGCTGAACAGTACTGAAAACAGAAAACATACATAATGTAATTAACTATTCATATAATCATGTTACTTCACCTATATAATTCCTTTCGCCTTATATTTGTTGATTCACTTAACTTGCTTTTCAGGGAATTTCTACTTCTGCAGACTTCGGCCAAATTTTATAGATACTTTTATCTAAAGTAGTAGTCATCTCTCATCATCATCCCTCTCACTCATTACCCACGCTTATGGGCATCACCCTAAAAAAAATAATAATGAAAGTCCAAAATCCGAAACAATTGAGAACTGGTTAACCCAGCGACCAACATCATACCTAATCGCTCATTATATGAGTGACTAGCAAGCCAACAGTGTATTGGGCGTCCTTTTGGAGTTATGGTAATTCCGTTGGAAGGGTGACTGTTCTGACAACAGGCTAAAAACCTTTTACTGGTGATATATTCTGAATTTTTCGATTTGTTTACTATCAAACTATTAAAACAACCAAGTTTTCTCAGGAAACAAAAATTTCCGAAAATATCAATGAAAGTTATTTCATTTTTAAAAAATGACCAAATATAACTCAACAAAAATTTATTTTTGCTCATTATTTGTAAATGGAATTACTTTCTCAAAAAAATTATTTCCATGAAATTATCGTTTTATTCTATCAACAATACGGTGGCATGAAAAATGTATCCTTAAAATTCCATGGATTCATCTCATGAAATCAAATCATGAGAAAACTTCTCATTCAAATCATGAGAAAACTTTTTTGAGAAAAATTTTGATAGCTTGATAGTATACAAATCGAAAAAAATGAAAAATATCAACAGTAAAAAGTTTTTTCCTTTTTTTATTTCAACTGGAACTTAAGAATAATTCAAAATCACCTCTTGATAACTTGGTTCACACCCAAAACCTAAAGCAGTATGTGCATTCATCTGTGATCATTATAACCCAGACACAGCTCTCATGTTGACAACATCCTCAATTAAAGTTGATTTTATTTATTATTCAGAATATAATATATTTTTATAAATCTTTATGATGGACTTTACTTACGAGATTTAAACTTTTTGAAATTAAATTTCCCTTTATATTAGGTTACCAGATGTCCTCAGCTGGCTGAAAGCATTCAAAGATGTACATTCTTTTCGTGGAAACCACGTATCTCCACACCAATTCCTGCTGTCAGAAAATTATCGGTTTTGGCTATTTTTGGAATGCGACTCGGCGATGATGAGGACGAAGAAAAAATGCGAGGAAAAGATTATGAAAAAGATGAAGGTAGAGATTAGAAGACGAAGAAGAGGTTTGGGGTTGGGGTCATCTGGAGCAAAGGCCCTTGCTGGAGGTCGAATGGTTGGTTGGTGGGAAGGGGGGGAGGTTTGGTACACTCAAAGTAGAATGGAGGAGGAGGAGGAGGAGAACAGTTGGCCAGAGGCAGACGTTGCGCGTAAAAAAGAATCGAAAAAGAACGAGAGGGTATCAGTATATAAGTTGTGTGCTGGAAGTTCTTGGACTGTTTGGAGTTTGTTGCCAGGATGATGAGTGGGAGGGGTGGAAAGGTAAGGCGAAGGCAACGAAGGACGACTGCATTCCTTCGTACTATTCCCCTCCCGCACCACATGCATTGCCACCCCTCTTTCTCGTCTGTCTGATTGATTCTCAAATTGGCTCAAATTCCACGAGCCCCCGCACGCACGCACTCATCCACCCGGACTCGCTCACCTTTTAAAGCAGTGTCAGACCCTTCCCCCACCCCCCGGGGTTATCTCCAATTTTGTTTGAGTTCGCGCCGTTGGCAACGGTTTCCCCTTCCCACCCAGTTGTAATTGGTATGGTTCCTCTGGAACGCGGCGAACCCCAGGCTCCCTTTGCATTGACATTCGGCCTGCAGAACAGCTCTAAACGTCTATTTCTAGTCAATAGATATATTGTGTGCTTCATTTGTCGTCTCGTGAATTATAATTAATTTGGGCCTCTGTAGCGACACCAGTTAGTATGTGCAGCTAGGCAAGACTCCTTGGGTGCAGCCTGTGAGCGATACCCTATATCAGAACTGTTGGCTGCATGGATGAGACTTGGGCAAAAAAAGTTTTCTTTGAATGAGAATTGAAAAGAATTTTTAATTTACCAATTACTTTCAAATGTTAAATTGAAGTATTATAATTTCCCATTATTAACGAATAATTGAATGGACTGGTTACACAGAAACGTCAAAGGTAGTGGATGATGTGTAAAGCAGATTTCTTTAGAAAAGTACTCAGGCTATTGCAATTGAGAGGCGGACATCGAATCATCTATACAAATATTTGTATTTCATTATTGAACAAATCTACTTATCCAAGAAATGTCCAATAAAACGATATCTAATCTTTAAATTTATAAAAACTCTAAAAACTGTAAACTCAAAACTAAAAACTCTAAAACTCGACTCTATCAATCGTTCTTGAACAAAAACCTATAAAACAACCAACCAATTTATATATACCTATGAAAACATTTCCTTCACTGATTTCCAATAGAATATCAATATATCTTGACAAAACCAAAGTACTCCCTTTATTTCTACAATGCATGCTTGCCCCTCTAGACCGGAAATTTATGATATTATTCATAAACAATTCAATAATAACAGTTTTTGTTTTCATTTTGTGAAATGGTAATCAATTGACTTCGATTTAGTTATAAAAACATATAAAAGAACTTCCGTAAATAGCAAGTATTTAAACGTGATATTAGATTGTATTTAAGCTTTTTATTGAAATGACGTCAGCGGAATGTTGTTGAATTGGCTCCTCATCATCATGCCGGCTCAGTGTTGCGTCATAGCTTTGATTTCTGCCGACTATGTCCAAGCAACATTCAAGGTAATGCGTCTCGTATGCACGTATCTCAAACTTGTACTTGTGCTTGTATGTTGGATAAAAAATTATGACTTATTCTTGGTCAGGTTATAAGTAATTCTTACTTATTATTGTTGACATTGTAGGTCTGTATTTCCTGATTTTTCTTGAAGTCAATTAAGTGAGAGGAGGTAGTAAGGAGGAAGATTGAATTTTTTTGTAAAATTGAATAAATTTTAAAAAATACTTTTTCTCTAGTAAAAATTAGCTATCCTTTTCCATTCATTATGATGAGCCACACTTTTATGTATATTATTTAACCTTGTTTAAAGTTGTTTTCGATTGTACATTGAGTCTGAGTGTATTATTTATATACTATATTCACTATATATACATTATATACGATATATTATATCCTATGTAATTTTATTCTGTGTGGATCCGTGAGAACCGTGAGAATGAGAATATAAACTCGCAGTGGTATTTATAGTGGATATTAAACTTAGGTTACCGGTTACCTTCTTTACTCAATGATCAAATGCACTCCCAAATCAAATTAGAGAGTCAAGCGGGCTTCACCCGTACATTGAGGCATTGTCTTTTAGAAAAAATCTGGTGTGGCGCACTCACACAACTTTCCTTGCCGTTATGAAAATTTATCACCTGACGCTAGTGTTCCCGCGCATCTCAAGTCTACTATTCAAAGATCTAAGCCAGCTGGTGTCAGGACTATAACGCTGGAGACACACCAGGTCTGCTATCTCTTCATAGTGAATGATTTAATAGAATCAACAGTTGCCAACAGTTTGCAATTGAAATAATAACATTTTCTCGAATTTCTTAGCTTATTTAACATTATAGGTGAAAATGTTTCAGAACATTAAATGTAGAGATTTTCATGCTCAATCTTTTCCATTTGGAATTTTTCGTTTAAATTGTATCTAAAGCCTGATAATTGCGAATCTATAATCAAACTTTACCTAAATGGGTCGGAGCTCCTGAAATTTTTACAGATATGGGACTTGTGGCAGTTGATAGAGCTTAACGATGACTATTTTAGGTATGAATTTGATCAAAATCGTTGGAGCCGTTTTCGAGAAAATTGCGAAAAACCCTGTTTTTGACAATATTTTCGCCATTTCAGCCGCATCTTGAATTACATTTGATTGAAATTGTTCGTGTCAGATCCTTATAGGGGAAGGACCTTGAGTTCCAAATTTCAAGTTATTCCGTGAATTGGGAGATGAGATATCGTGTACACAGACACACATACACAAACACACACACACACCACACACACACACACACACACACACAGACAGACATACAGACCAATACCTAGAAACCACTTTTTTGGGCTCAGGGGACCTCGAAACGTATAGAAATTTACAAATTTGGGTACCTTAATTTTTTTCGGAAAGCAATACTTTCCTTATCTATGGTAATGGGGCAAGGAAAGTAAAAATGGCTGACACTGTCCAACCCTTGAGCAGCATGACATTCAAATTAAACCTTCCTTAATCCCTATCCTAATCCTTTATAATCATTTTCCTCCACTCCCTAGTAAAAATGATGTTTTTTTCTTTTTTGCATTATCATTCATGTAAATTTAGCATAAAAAAATTACGTATACATTCTAGATTAGTTCTTATTCAAAATCTTCCTTTAATGGATCTTAGCATTTTTATTCAACATCCCCTTCCCATTCTTTTTTATAATAATTTTCCTTTCATAATCACCGTATATTATTTGCTATTCACATGAACAAATCTCTTTTGTATAATAATTTCCCTTTAATATTGAAATTATTTTAGGATTTACATGTACAAATCTCTTTTCTAATAATAACTTTCACTCCCTCAACATCTCACTCTCATCATATAGATTTTCTCATCATTAGGAACTTTTTCTTCATTTTTATCCTAATTATTATTATTATTATTATTATTATTTACTCTTTACTGTTAATTCATTAATTTAAGTCTGAATGATTTATTGCTTCTATGGTTTGGTTTTACATATTGATATTTTCAGTCTTAGTTTTTTACGCATTATATTTCGTTTAGAATTTTCAACTATCTTTATCTACGGTTAAGTGCTTAAGGGGGGAGGGTATCCTCGACACCCTCTCTGAAAATGGACTTCTAAAGGTCCAAACTTCACCGTTTCATGTGAAAACATAACATAACAGTAGTGCTTTAACTTTCATAATTTTTCTTGCTCAATATTATTGTAGAACTCTTTTAGTTCAATATCATTCACCATGTTAGAAAGTAAGTTGAATTTTGTTTGTTTAAGCGCATGAATAAAGGAATCTGAATCAAACTACTGTACTTCTTTCCCTATTTTCCCTTATCGCAGGTTTTCTTATCTCTACATGGTCTAAAATGAACCCAACCCAATTCAACTACAGTCACCGTATACAATGTATGTCTTCAGATATCTATCGCATCTCTTTTCACCCGATTATTGGCTCAATGAATTTGGCTTGATCAGTCCTTCTCATCCATTTGAGTAGTCTTGTATTGTATTGCATAGGTTTTCGAATAGTAGATTACATATTATGATCTCTCTTCATTTATTCATTGAAAATATTAATTTTTTATTTCATTTATACAATATTTCACATGGAATATATACAAATTACTTGAAAACCAGGTGTTATTGCTATTAGGTGGCCTCTCACTACAGAAGCAATGAGGCTTTTGTTGAATGAATGAGTTTGTATAAGTGACGCTAATTTAGTATATTGTTTTAAATTGATTGTTTGTCCTATAATTATGAAAATTTATGATCCTTCTCTTTTGACTATCTCGTGCATGATATTCTTATATCTTCTATTTTCTCGATTATAGGGGTTTTAGGGGCTTTACAACATATTATAATAAACACAAAAATGACATCTTCTATGTAACATTATTCCAGCTTTTAAAGTATTTCAGTTCTCTTGAATTCTCCATGTTTGTAACATTATTCCAGCTTTTAAAGTATTTCAGTTCTCCTGAATTCTCTATGTTTTCCGTTTGTTTTCATTTCATCACCTACATCACTGATCACTGTGGCGAGGGCACTGCATAATTCATGCAGGACACTGCAGGGGAGGGAAATTCCTGACGAATTCTCATTTGGAATTATTCCCAAACAACACTGGGAATAAACCTATGAATTATTTGGATTGCCCAGGAAATATTCTTTCAGTTTTTGAGTTTTCACCAGCCTAAAATAGTATGTGAAAATATACTATTTCTACATTGATGTGTCTTTGGTTGCACCAAACGAGATCAAGATATGCTAACGATTCAAGATGCAAGATCCCAGCAATTCATAATAACAGAGTTATTAGTTACCTCCAATCAGGACCTCCTAAATTTGGGAGGTCCTGGCTCCACATACCTTGGAACAATTTTCCATTGAAGCTTATAAGTCTTAGTCTTGACTTTGTGTGTCAATCTCCTTTTCCCAAAATAAGGATAGACTGAAAATTTTCCCAAAATAAGGAATAGTTGCCATTCAGTTTTCTCGTTTCCTGGTAAATCATATTGAGTGAAGTTAGCTATTCAAGACTCAGCTGTCGCTAATAAACTCATGGAATCACCAATTAATCGATAAAGATTATTGGGGATATCTACCTGACTATTTTTCCTTGTAGTGTTGTCTTATAATTGGAGTATGGAATTGAAGTATAGTATTCATAATAAATTCACTTTCAACTTCGATATATAGTGTGGCCAACGGACTGAACCTTTTGATTCAAGGCTCACAAGTCGAGTTCAGATGGATCGCGCGGCCGTGCTACCACGAGACCACGACCACAATAATAATATTCGCTCAGCAGAAGAAACTGCTCGGGTGTGTATGTGTGTGTGTGTGGATGTTGGCGTGCGCGTGTGAGAGTGTATACGCACACAAGGACGACGACGAAGATATACGACAGAGAAAATAACAATAAAAATAGTAGAAAAGGGTGCGGCGGTTGCTAGTGGTTGCGCGTAGGCGCGAACGGTGGACGGTGTGTGGTGGAGGGGAGGGGGACCAGTGCGTCGTACAGTAGCTGGACTCGTGTTAATTGGCCAGACCCCGGAACGCTGAGAGAAGTGAAGAAGAAGAAGAAGAAGAAGAGGATTTGAGGAGGCAAGAAAAGGAATGAAAGGATCCAAGTGGAGAGACTCTGGAGCTGGAGGACTGCAAGAGGCGACCGACCGACCAGTCTTGGTCTGTCCAGATCTGGCTATGGCTCTGTGTGCTCGCTTCCAGTCAGCTGCTAATATAACTGCCATTTAGAGCCGAACTGGCCAACGTTTAAGAGCATGTTATTCAATCAATTATATAATTTAGTGATATTACAATACTAATGGATTAGCATTGGCAAGTTGATGATTAAAAACTGTGTAGTTTTATAGGTTTTAATATAACAATGAAGAAGTCATCAAAACTTGAATTATTTGAACTTCATATATATTCACTGTCTTCTCAATCAATATTTTTTTAATTTAATCTTTTGTATTTTTAATTTAACTAATTCAATCAGTCCCAACTAATGTTTGATATACTTTATTTCTTCTAAATTATAAAAGTGATACTATTGATAATGGCGTATTCCTTATCATCACATAACTCATGTTTTTTGCTTTTCTAGTTTGATGTCTAGGTTCACAGGAAAATCCGATCTAATGTCTTATGGATTCAAACAACCAATTCGTTGGAAATTTACACCTATTGGAAATTTTTATTGCTTAGCATATGTCCAGGAATTCACATATTGGTTTGTGATCGTACTTATACCACCACCTCCTTATTGTCTATTGTGACTTACTGCTTCTGTGTTCTTTCACTTTTGTGCAGAAGTCTCCTGCCATTATCGTTTTTTATTATTGAGAATATGTAATTCACTCATTATTTTTAATTTTTTCAAATTCAAATTTTATTTATTCAAACTCACAATATTCACATTCAGAATCAATAAGAAAAACAAAACACTCAGCTCAGTAAGATAAAAAATAATTAATGGAAGATTAATAAAATAAATACTGGTATGTTTTATTAGATATACGGTAAATTTGTGAATCGGAATAAAAAATACTACCTGCTGGAAGTATACAATACTCCACGTTTGCAAGCAGGAATGAATATCACTTCAACTAATTTTAAATGCATGAATAAAAGGAGAAAGAAAAAGAAAAGAGAAAGATAAGACTAGCAACCATTCACTCTCACATTCACACACCTTGCACACTTTCCAAAAACAGCTCATCTTACTAATGCTTATTGCCAGCCACCAAAATTACATTTTAACTACGAAATAACATTGAATAAGGATTCTAAATGGTCAGGCATAAGACCTCTGAGCCATCTAAGAATTCTTTTTTTGAAAACAAGTTGATTTTGAAGCCTCTTGATTTCAATTGGGATATTATTAAAAAACTTGGGGCCAAGAAATACAAACGATTTCTGGAAACAAGTGGTATACGATTTGGGAAGTCTCAGTAAATCAGCTGTCACTCTCCTAGTTTGATAGCTGGGAACATCCCTGAGCAACGTATGACCACCGTTTCCAGACATTACAAAGAACATATACAGGACCTTAAACACATACATATATCTAAGAGGCAAACATCCAAGGCACTGAAATAGAGGAAAAGAATGTTCATATCTACCCTTTCTATTTATAACACGGACTATCGATTTCTGCACCGTTATCAATGGCTTCAAGTGACAAATATAGGTGGAGCCCCAACAATTAATACCATAACTTATTTTTGGATCAACAAATGCAAAATATAACTGCCTAAGAACATTTAAAGGGAGAAATTTATTCAAGAAATAGAATTTTCGCAGGACGAGTAACAGATAGTTTTTTATGATAGATATATGCTGAGACCAGTTAAGCTTTTCATCAACAATCACACCTAAATATTTAATGGCATTGGTCTGACCAACGACCTCACAGTCACAGTCATTCCGATCACAGGCACCATGAAACTTCAGTGCAGAAGGCAGTGTCCATGGTGTTGTTAATGTGAACAATATATATTTTGTTTTTGTAAGATTGAGCTGTATTCTATTGTGCCTGAACCAAAGCAATAGCTTATCCAAATCATCCTGCATCATTCTCTCTAAGTTGGGGCCATCCAGTCCACAATATGCCAAGGCAGTGTCATCTGCAAAGGACACAGGCATACCATTGAACTCACACGAATAGAGATCATTTATAAAGATGAGAAACAAGATTGGTCCAAGGACGGAACCCTGTGGTACACCACAGTCCACTCCCCGAACCTCACTCTTCACTCTCCCAATAGTTACATATTGCTGCCTGTCCTTCAAATATGAAGAGAACCAATCCAGAACCATGCCCCTGATACCAGCCTTAGATAATTTATTCAACAAGATTGAATGGTTAACCGTGTCAAATGCCTTTCTGATGTCCAAAAACAGTCCTGCAACACAGCGCGCTGGCCTGAAGTTGAAGCCACAGAAAACAACCGACATGAATCTTTCAAGAGCCATTTCAGTATTCATGCGTTCACGAAAGCCAAACTGTTTATTATAGAAAAAGTTATATGAGTTGAGGAAATTGAGAAGTCTTCTTTTCACTATCTTTTCCAATATCTTTGAGAAGACAGACAGCAGAGATATAGGTCTATAATTGTTCAACTTAAATCTAGAACCGGATTTGTAGATTGGCACCACTCTTGCTAGCTTCATCCCAGAAGGAAATATTCCTGTAGATAGACTGCAATTGAAAATATCAACTAGAATGGGAACAATGGTCAGAGCAACCTCCTTCAAAATTCTAGAAGATATAAGATCATCTCCAGAAGAAGTACCATTTTTTAATTGTTTTATGTAAATTAACAGTTCATCATAGGTGACAGCTTCAAAAAACATAGACGCTTGATGGTTTCTTTCCTTGAAGGTGTTATGATAGTCATTTTCATTATCAGCTGCACCATAAGAAGTAGCTAAAACGTCTCTGCCAATGTTAACAAAAAAATCATTAAATAGATTTGCTATTGTTTTTGGATCCGTTACAATTTCATTCCTGTGTTCTATTTTCAATTCATCATGAGATCTAGTTTTTCTCGGATTTCCACACAGTTTATTTAGAACTAGCCATTTTTTCCGAGGGGGCATTTGATCTAATGTAGAATAATACTTTTGTTTTTGAATTTTAATCCAATTTTTTATTTTTCTAGAATAAGTTTTTAAATTATTTTTTATCCTTAGGTTTTCTGGGTTAGCTTTCATTTTTTTAAATAATTTATCGCGCGAGTGGATTGCTGCACATAGACCATCAGTTATCCATGGTTTAAGCTTCTTTAAATTTGTTGAATTTATTTGAGATTCGACTCTCACTTTTGAACACGCAATGTAATTTTCAAAGACTTCAAGAAATTTATCAAATTTATAGTTGACATCATTACTGAATAAAACATCACCCCAATCATGGGACAGCAGGAAATTATTCAGTTTATCAAAATCTATTTTATATTTATCTTGACAAGAGTTCCTTAAGTTATTCTCTAAGTTAGCTCGAATTGTCAATGAAACAGCTCTATGATCGCCAATTAAATCCTCAATAACTGCGCATTTTACAAAATGAGAAAAATTTCGAGATCTGATAAATACGTGATCAATGCAGGATGATGTGGTCTCAGTCACTCTGGTAGGTATATCTATTATTGATTCGAAGCCGTAATAGCTAAGTATTTCTAAATAATCATCAACTTTGTTATCACCAGACCCCAAAATGTTGATATTGACGTCACCTATTATAACAGTGTCACAGGCAGAAGGAACGTTTAAAATAGAATCAAGACTAGTAAGAAATCTATAGCATTCAAAGCCATGCCATCGATAAAGCACAATGAGATTGAATTTGTAGTTTGATAAGGTGCAATGAAGATAAAGAATATCCGCACCCTCCACCCTACATTCCGTCACACTGCAGTTGAAACCAACTAATTCAGTGGAATAATAAACAACCAAGCCAGTGGCTCTCGTGAAAGAAGAAACACTTGAACATGATTCATAGCCATCAATAAAATACTGTGACACCTGCTCATCTGTATCCAACCACACCTCAGTCAGTGCTATTATCGCTGGCCTCACTTTCCAGCAGTTAATATATGTAACAAACTTATCAAAATTGCTGCTAATCCCTTGAATGTTTTGATGAAGGATCGTAAAATTATGACTTGATGAAATATGTGAATCATTAACTTCATCAACAGAGCTCAATAGAACACATATATTTTCATCCTCCATCATAATTGATAGGATATAATATACAAAATTTTATATTAATGACTAGGTGGCATATCAGGAATTGAAAATCAGTATAGATTTCACATGGCTTCATTGGAACTTCATTCACACTCGCATACACACAATTAAAAAAAGAGATAGAAAAGAGCATATATGGGAAGAAAACGAAAATGAAAGATGAAAAAGATAACAAGAAATAGAAAATAGAGAAATTGATTCTCCTCAACTAGCGTGTAGGAACCCACAATAAATTTAGATATATTAACATATAATTCATAGATTATCATAGTAATTCAACTCACTATAATTAATTACAGATTAAGAATATAAATTCAAATTAAAAAATAATACACTATATGTAGTACTGAACAAAACTACTAGGAAGGACCTAAAATGACTAATTCGCACGGAGAAACATCACATAAAAAAACACGACACTGCTTTGATAACGTTGAGAACAATAATAATAAAATTAAAAATTATAAGTTACACCATCTATCTAGTGATATCGTAATCCATTTGCCTATTTAATTATAATAAATTCATTTATAAGACCTACTTGTCTATTTATGATATCATAAGATTCACCACTGAATATTGGCGTTAAAGTTTTCTTTCACCTGTAATCAGCACACAGACTAAGGTGTTGTGTTTAATTTATTATTAGAATAAAACTCAGTTGAAAAGTATTTTTGTCAATATACGACCGGAATGAGAGAATGACCAAAAAATGCAATGTATACATTTTATCTTTTAGAAAGGGATCGTGATAAGCATAATTATAAAATATATATTCAAAATCAATAATACCTAAAATAAAACTCTCATTTTATGAATAAAGTACTTAGAACAGCAACAACCTGAATTAGAGTTGAAGAAACAAATATACGAAAACCAATAAAAAAATATTCCTTAACATTTCAATGAAAAAATAATGACAACAGAAACACCTCCCCCTCGAGGACTCAAAGCAACTATAGTTCAAACTACCGATTTACAAATAAATGAACCAACATATCATAGTCTTAATGGAAGGAAAAATAAATAACTTCATAATGTTCTTACTCACAGTTTATCATTTTCAGTACACTCAAACAACTTTATCCTTGACTAAGCTTTTCCAAAGAAGCCTCTCGCACTATTTGCTTGGCTGGGGACGCAGCATCCTTCCTAACGAAAATTTTTCCACTCTTGACCCAAACAAATTCCAGTTTTCCCCTTTTCTTCAATTCCTTAGCCTTTCCAAGAAGCTGTTTGTTGTAAGGAGACAGATGATCGTTGATGTATATAGAAGATCCAGGGAGCCCCAAACCAAGATCGATTGCATTAATATCTTTTTTCTTTTTCGCCGCTTCAAGCCACGAAAACTTTACTCTTCTTGCAACAAATTTAACGATGATATTACTACCACCCCTAGCGTTTGGCACTCTATGAGCTATAGCAATGTCCTCCTGTTTAAATGAGACCCCGATCAACTTAGCAACAGCCCCCAATATTTCATAAATGTTTTCCTTTTCAGTTCGTGGTAAACCCCCAATTTCTAAGTTTTCAATCCTCGACCTCTGCTGTAGAAAATTAACCTCCTCTCGTAGCTGGGAATTGCTTTTTTCAAGCTCTGCAATGGCCGTTTCCAACTTGATACACTTCTCATCGTGATCCGCAGAGAGTTTTTCAAATTTTGATTTGGTTTCTTCACTGGACTTTTTCAAAGAATCGACGTCAGTTCTAAGTGCAACAATCTTAGGCTCAAACAAATTGATAAGCTCAGTACGCAGTTCGGTAATAGAGTCCAATATTTTATTCAACTTGGCGTCTATACTAGTATTATCAGTACCGTTAATACACTCATCACACTTCCAGGCTGATCTTGCTTGAGAATTCATCTTTTTGAACTTATCAATTGTTCCAAGTCTTGTACAACTCGCGTGAAACAGACCCGCACATTTATTACACTTAATGCTTTCTCCAGCATTAGCAAAACTTGAATTACATTTACAGCAGTCAGCCATATTAACAGTTAATATAAGGGAGCACGCACACAACAAGAACGAAAAATAATTTATTTGTTATCAATCTACTCACGTAATTAATAAAGTGGGTCCAACACACAAGAAGAAGAAAATCAGTATTTATGCATGTTTACGCAAACAAACAGCATTGAAATAGAAACGAAAGTAAGAAAGTAACTTCCACTTTATCTACTAACAGATAACGGAGCTAGGAAAAGAACGACCACTCTCCTTGGCTTCTCGATAAACACTGAATCTCTTGATGTTCAAGTATTTATTTTTCAAGTTGTATTTTATTTTTATTTCAATCCATTGTTACATACAGCTGTTGTTTTAGGAGTAAGTTTAAGTTTCTTTTCAAGTTTTAAAATTATCAATTATTAATACAATATTTTTCAGTATCAGTGGTGATTTAGTGAATTATTCTTATTAAATTTGGTTTTCAACTTTTCTAAATTAGAAATACCTACAATATTTTTCAGTATCAGTGGTGATTTAGTGAATTATTCTTATTAAATTTGGTTTTCAACTTTTCTAAATTAGAAATACCTAGTTTATAAATATTTTGGACTCATAATTCTACAAAAATTTCAAGTGTAAGCATAATCTATTTTTAGGCAATTTCTATCTAAATATGGAGAAGGAACAGTTTTGAGCTTTAAGCCTTCGGTTCCTCTCCCAATCATTCATAGTTGAAAATGATATTGTATGTATCAATGTATAAATGAATAAATAAATTGTCCTTGGATGAAATATCCATCGTTAAAATAGGTAGTTACAACGAAAAAAGGGAGATACAATGCCTGAGAATAAACATAGCTCTACTAATGAACACAGAACACCATGTTATTCATCGTTATTTTGAAAATTATAATTCTTAAATAGCGTTCTGTATAGATGAAACATTCATGTAGCATTTTCCAATACTATAAGGTCTCCATAGTTCTGTGTGTCATTGTAAGGTCGTCGTAGGCACTGGAAAGCTGTACAAACACCACCCATCTGTACAAACTGGAAGAAGCATCGCCCAAGAAGTGACTGCCGTTCCAAAGTAAGTAAAGTAACATGTAAAACTATGAAGAACATGGTGGAAAGGCTACATGATTGTTTTAAAATTGAAGTAAGTAATGTAACAGATTTAATTGGTTCAACATATTGCAAAATGCGAAAATGGCATAGTTACATCAATAAGGGCAGGGACACACGATGCGTTTTTTCAGACTAATCGTTTGCCGCTCCTTTCAACGCTTTTACGGACTCACGGAGCGTCTCATTGAGCTTCTTCACATCGAGCGGCTGACGATATAAATGGGAGGACTTGGGAGAACAGCTTTCATCTTCGAATAGTTCAAATTCATCTTCATTATAGTCTAAATATATACTAGCGACCTCCTGGGTTGAAGAACTCGCTCATGAACTGTTGTATTGATCTCTGAAATCCGCAACTTGTAATTATAGAGTTGGTAAGAATTATTATGGAAACAGCTAAAATATCTCTTCTACAAGTATGATCAGACAGTAGGTTCCATGGGGATCCTATTTCAATTAGAAAAAAAACTACTTTCTGTCGCTTCAAAACTTTGGTCTGCTATCTTGGATTCGTCATATGGATCCAACTCCATTTTGAATCAAAGTTCATTTTTGAAATGGAAACGTGGTCATGTAATACATGATTTTGATTCAGAATTCCAAAATGTCGAAATCCGCACATGAATAATTATATCAAACAGTTTTAATGATCTCAACATTAATTTGAAGATACTAATAAATGATACAAAAATGAAATAAATGAGTACGTACATTGGATAATCAATTGTTATTGAACAATTGTTATAAGTAGCTTCTACTCATACAGTAAATTTAACACTTTGGAAAAAAAAACAATTTTTCATAGCAAATTTGTCAACGTCATAACAAACTGCTATCACAAGTAGCATTATTAATTACGCGTATGTTACATACAGGCATACACAGTCAGACAGACGTTAACGGAAGCGAGAACCTATAATTAAATATGTTGTGTACTAGTAGTTCTGTGAACAGTAGACCTCATGCAGTATTCTCATCCACAAGTACCTGATTGAAACTGTAGACCTTATGGAAATATAGCAATATTTATTTGTGGCTTCTCCACACATCTGTGTAATCACTTGTCAGCTGATTTATGATGAATAATTCTATAGTCTGATTTTTACTTTCCTTGCCCTATAACCATAGGTAAGGAAAGTATTGCTTTCCGAAAAAAATGAAGGTACCCCAATTTCTAAATTTCTATACGTTTCAAGGTCCCCTGCGTCCGAAAAAGTGATTTTTGGGTATTGGTCTGTATGTGTGTGTGTGTGTACACGATATCTCATCTCCCAGTTAACGGAATGACTTGAAATTTGGAACTTAAGGTCCTTAGACTATAAGGATCCGACTCGAACAATTTCGATTAAATGCAATCCAAGATGGCGGCTAAAATGACGAAAATGTTGTCAAAAACAGGGTTTTTTGCGATTTTCACGAAAACGGCTCCAACGATTTTGATTAAAGTTATAACTGAAATAGTCATTGATAAGCTCCGCCCCATCTATGCAAAGTTTGATTTTAGATTCTCAATTATCAGGCTTCAGATACAATTTAAACAAAAAAATTCAAGTGGGAAAGATTGAGCATGAAAATCTCTGCAATTAATGTCCAGTAACATTTCCACCTAAAATTGAAAATAAGCTTGAAATCCGAGGAAATGTGATTATTAAATTGCAAACTGTTGGCAACTGTTGGTTCTATTAAATCATTCACTACGAAGAGATAGCAGACCTCGTGCGTCTCCAGCGTTATTGGCCTATCACTAGCTGTATCTTTGAATAGTAGACTTGAGATGCGCGAGTCCACTAGGTGATCAAGTTTCATAACGGCAAGGAAAGTTGTGTGAGTGCGCCACACCAGATTTCTACTCTTTGGCGTATGAAGGAGGCACCTTTTTCCTTTTATATTATCCTTGAATTGCAAAATTTCCAAAACCTTGTATATACGTCGCCGCGCAATTAAAAAAGAAGCATACCTGTCAAATTTCATGAATATCTATCACCGCGTTTCGCCGTAAATGCGCAACATATAAACATTCAAACATTTAAACATTAAGAGAAATGCCAAACAGTCGACTTGAATCTTAGACCTCACTTCGCTCGGTCAATTATTCAGCTGAAATCATGAGTCGGCGCATAAAGTCTGTCAATCTGACAACTTCCAAATAGCATCAGCTTTTTTAAAGGTGCGTACAGATATACGCGCCGCGAACATGAGCAATTAACTTTTAATCAGCTGATTATATCTGTATTTTTACAGAAACGGTAAGATACAGATATAAAAAGCTTGGCATCAGCTGATTAAAAGTGAATTGTTCATGTTCGCGGCGCGTAAATCTGTATGCACCTTAAATGAATGGAAAAATTACAGAAATAGCATGCAATTAATTCTTGCTCTCTAAATGATGAATCAAAACAATTTTTTCTCATGCATTTTCATTGTTAGTTTTAACAAACAATGAAAAAGACGAAGAGTGAGTCAATTTTGTTGTCCAACGAACTTTACCTGTAAAACGGTTCGAAGAATACGTATTCAAAATCTGAAGCTGATTGATCAATTCTTTCTAAAATTACTGTCGAACATACAAAGAGACGGAAAACGACTTTCGCCTTCAATAAGTCAAAAGTAAGAACTCGCTAACGCTCGTTCAAAAAATTTACAATTATTTTAGTGAATTAGTAATACTACTGCAAATAAATAAGTATTAACTAATTAGCGTAGCCTATACTTAGAGGAGAAGATCAATTAAGCCCAAGTCCACCTATTCATAGCGTCTGCCTATCCTTATTGTTATTTCAAACAATGGATCGCTCACTGGACTACTTTTCCCATGATTGCTCATTGGACGACACCGCCAGCAAACGCTTGTACGACCAATGAAAACCATGAGCTGCCGCTCCTACTACCGTGTGTTCAACTCCATTGAATTACATTAGTGATGCGACGATTCGTCAGACGCCAAAGCGAAAAACGCCCCGTGTGTTTTAGGTCTGAAAATGTTCCCTGTATCTCTCATATTTTTTCGAAAAACTCCGCGTCTGTCTAAGGTCAAGAGATATGTTTCCTGTATCTCTCATATGTTTCCTGTAACCAAATTTTTAAATTGGGCAGGATTCATTGCCGGACTATAATTGTTATTATTGATTATGGCATGTTGATGTAATGTTTTGATGTGATATTAATTTGAATGGATTGATTGGTTGTTTCAGTTGTGGGTGATATTCGGGATGTAGGAGTAATGCAGTATGCGCCAGTGCTCTACCAGTGCACCAGTCGAGTCTTGTACCGCAGTTAGTCCGTCCACGCCCAACACTCGCTTCGCTGCCGTTCACCTTCTCACCAACCAGTCTCTCTATTTTTGTGTCGAGGTAAATACACACATCTCTCTTACTCATTCAAGTACCTGCTACATAATACACTTTTCCTCTACTTGATGAGCGTTCACTGACGATAAGAGGTTGTCGTCTTATTGCCCTCTTAACGTCTGTTTTTATAATCAAAAATCCATCTTACTAGTAGTTCTGTTAACAGTAGACCACGCGTAGTTATTAACCACAGCCTCCTCTTACACTGTCCATTAGAGTAAATCCTGTCTGTATATCGTGTCGGTGTGAAAACTGCTAATGGATGTTGGGGTTGGTGTATAAATAAATGTTAACATCAAAAGCTAATCTCCTTTCATGACATACTGGTAACACGCAGCCCTAGTTGAAAACAGAGAAAGGTCGAGAGAAAAATACTATGTTTACTTTCAGTTATTAATTGCATGCGTCATTAATGAACGCATTGCAATGGAATCATTGCGTGTATACAATAGTCCACACGACAGCTGATTTCTTACTAAGGCCTACCATACACGTTTCGATCGGTCTTAAGGCCCGGAATGTTCAGTCCCGGTCTTAGGGCCGATCGAAACGTGTATGGTGTCGCCTCAAGACGAAAAGTGGTCTCAAGGCCGGATTTCGGCCGCACTGGAATCCAGTGAGGCCCGGCCTCAAGACGGATTAATTTTAATTGCTCTTGAGACCGAACTGAACGTGAATGGGGAAACCTGGTTTCGTCTTAAGGCCAAAACACCCGCTCTTCCTCCTCCGCCATATTTTCTATCCTCGGTCAACACGTTTTGCACGTGTTATGGATAGCAAAATTATTCTAAAAACGATTTGTTGAGAAATCGATTTTTGATTTGCATCGTAACATAAGTAGTTTCTAAGTATTTTTTTTTTCTTTTCAAACGTTAGTTTTAGTATCTTTTTTTGTTTTGATTGAACTGTATACTGTACTTATTGTTGTGTTAAGGAAACATATTTGGGTCATTACCTGTTGTTTCCGATGTTATATTGTGAATGAATAAATAAATAAATAAAAAATCGATTTTTTGAGAAAGTCGATATTCATTTTTCATCCCTAGTTGTGTCTCATAAACCCGTTTTTTCAGGTAACGCATACTGCACTGATCATCCCCCAGTTTTGCTTCAGAGTTAGTTGAATAGTTGAGGAATCAACATTCCCCCAAGCAGTAGGGTCAGTGTGTGTGTGTGTGTGTGTGTGTGTGTAGTAGTGGAGTGTAGAGTTTGGTTGTGTTTTTGGAGTGTGGCATCACATTCGGCTGAATAAATTATCTGCTGAGGCTGGTATGATAATATAATATGATTATCATATTCCTATTTTCATATTATAATATTCCTATTATAATAGTTGTAGTTGATCACATGAAATGGGATAAAAATCAGATTTCGTTTTCTCCTCTCTGTTCAAATACGGTAATAATGATAATATGATCAACTATGACAATAGAAATATTACTGTGTAATACCTGTCTAAGGAGATAGAGAAATAGTAGTCTAGTGATTTGAAAACTCAATATTGATTCTTTTATAAAAAATCTGGTGTTATAGTCTGTGTAAAATAAGTTGAGACATCCGAAAAAATTACAAGGTTGCCAATTGGTGTAAATTTGCAAATTTCCAATTCTACGTCGTAATTGGATGTAGAATATCAACCCCGATATCCTAGTAGTGCTGAAAAAGTTTCAGGGTTGAAGGATTAAAAGGTAATTAAATTTTTATCATGAAATTGAGAACATCGCTAAGATTTGTTTTTCTTTTGAATATCACTTCTCTCAGAATCATGGGGCGTCGTAATGCATAATAATTTTATATCAAATTAACGGAGAGAATGTTTCCTTTCTATTGGTGTCTGGATGATTTTTATCCGACCCATAATAATTTTTAAATTAATGATTATAATGTTCGTCATGTGTCGATACATTTCGAGCAGAAATGAGAAAACATTAAATTTTCGTCATGCTGGAAACTTTTTTGTTTCGAAAGATAAGTGGGTGGTGAAAGCGAAAAAGTTTCACAGAATTAATTTGAAATTAATTTTTCAATTTTCAAAAGTAGTCGGAAGGTCGTATTTTGGTCTCCAAGGAATTTTAAAGTTAGGAGAGCGTCTGCATGGTAAGTATTGTGTACCAAATTGTTTCAAAAATTGTACCACATGTTTCAAAAATCTGTCTGTATGATAACATATATGATAAATATTCAAGATCATAATCATCATAATTATTTTATCGAGCAATATTTTTATAGCATCATAGACTTAATTTGAAAACGTTAGACTTATTACACAATACAATAATTCAGTGTGAATTGTTGCCACCGCGTGACTGGATACGCATCGGACGCAAGGCCGACCGGTACGTGAATGGGGAGACCGCCATTGAGGCCCGGCCCTAAGACCGGGACTGAACAGTCCGGGCCTTAAGACCGATCGAAACGTGTATAGTAGGCCTTAGGCCTTAACTTACTTTGAGATATTAATTGCATGCGTCATTGCATGCAATTAATAATCCACTCGACAGCTGTCGATAATCCAGTCTTTAGTCTGATTTTTACAGTAATACTCCTTTTCCTTTTGTATTATCCTTAAAATTTCAAAAAACCTTATGTATATACGTCGACGCGAAATTCAAAGAGGTGCATACCTGTCAAATTTCATGAAAATCTATTACCGCGTTTCGCCATAAATGCGGAAAACTCTTTATAAATATAAAGAGAAATGCAAAACCGTCGACTTGAATCTTAGACCTCACTTCGCGTCAATAAATATTCTCACAGGGTAGCCAGAAAATACTTTCAGGGAAATCAGATATTCTGGGGGGTCTGAGGGGTATGAAATAACTACAATTCAAAGGATTGTATTGGGGCACTCCTCCAGAAAAACTTTGAAATCAGTATGTCTTAGTGATTTTAAGAGTTACCTTTGTCCTTTTTCTAGACACCAAGACTGGCGAAGTTTACGTAAACAGGCTTCAAGGCCTGTGATGGGTCCAAGTCTATTTTTAACCTTTGGCAGGGCAACAGGTAGTTGGAAAGGGTCGGCTATTGTTCCTAGGTCTATGAATGCCTATTGTTGGTGGCTAGTATGAAAGTTGAACCCAAAGGTAATTTGTCATCTAAAGAGAGCACGATTTGGGGTTATGTGGAGTACTTGGCTACACATGCATATTGGCAAGTAGACCTATGGATTTAGGACTATGAAAATAATTGTTACTAGTGTTATTACAAACCCCCCCCCCCTAATCTATCTTTACTCACTGATACAAAATTACACAGCTTACTAAATTAAATATAATTATATATATTATGATTATGACGATTACTAACTATGCTTTTGAGTTGATTCTTCATCAGTGAGGACTGTAAGCGAATCATGATTTATTTTCAAAAAAATAATTAAAGCTCCCCTAGATAATAAGTGAATATTTTAGCTAAAACACAAATAATTGAATTTAAATATTATGTTTAAAAATGGATTGTTTTCTTCAAAGGAGAGTTACGTTTAGTCAAGCAATTGAATCAGTTCATCACTGATTCAAAGTTTGGATCTTGTAATAAATTTATCCACATCTATAACTACCTACAAACCTACCTATAGTTCATTTGACGAGAAGATAAAGTAAAAGCATTGAAAAATCATACTCTCAAGAGGTCTATCTGTCTATGGTAAAAGAAAACGATTATGTGTGTATGTATGGTAAAAGTAAAAGATTATCTGTGTGCCGTAGACAGATAGATCTCTAGACAGTATGATTTCTTAATGCTTCTACTTTATTTTCTCATGAAATGAAGTATACTAGGTACTGAAACTCAAGGTTTGATTTGAAATAAGAATTTTGTGGTGTACTGAAAGTTTGAAGTCTAATTTTATAGCAGTTTCATACCGGCCAGTACGGGGTTGAATAATAAGAGCGGTACGGACCTCTCATGGGTCCACAAAATATCTACTCCGAAACGTGCTCTCTATAGTCAACAGCAACAGAAGGCTCAAAATCGAGAAAATGGCCAACTATTATAGAACAATAGAAAAAGGATGAAGGAAGAAATATTGCCACCTTTATAAACAATAGGACAATCATTTCCGATCCTATTAACCTGTTGCAATTCTACCTTCAGGTAGTTGGACCCACCAGAGACCTCAAAGCCCGTAAACATATTGGAAAAATTGCATTTTTTCTCTTTAGAATATTAGATTTTAGAATTTACAGTACTCCTTGATCAAATAATAGCCAGTGAAAAAGTTATACATACAACATTGTGTAATTTGTGGGAAGTTTACTGCTCTACTACATTCCTTTTTTAGAGTGTTATAAAAAATATCTTTATCAAATTTCCGGTGGGGTGAGAGGTTTATCGATGTTCATTTATTGATCCAATTATATAAAAATCATTAAAATGATTGAGATAGGAACAACATACATAGTCCAAAACTTTTCTTCTCCATAATTTTGATACAAAACAATACAGTTGAAAAAAAAATACAGAAACATTTCTACAATGAAGAAAAAGGTCCATAAACCTACTCTGGAGATGGTTGCCTTGCTCGTTCCTATCCTGCTCGTGTTGTGTGTTGGAAAAGCGTGAATGGAAATCAGTTGTTCGCTTTGTTCGCTTGGACAGCAAGATCATTGGTTGTAGTAGTGCATTAGGTCATTTAATTAGCAGATTTGGAATGTAGTTGGCATTGCCGGACAGTGGCCAAGCAGGCCTTGGCTACCAATCCTAATACAGGTGCTATTGTGAGATTCACCTTCAACTGTCAGCATTCCTCATAAATTACAACAATGCGACCCATTCAACCAATTCTGACAATTTGGAGCGAAATTCACTGTAGATGCTAGTGACCTCCTCGCTCATACTACACTACTGTATTTATAGTATTACTATACATAGAGTGCTATAGTATTGAGTAGGCTATAGCATGCATCGTGAGACGGAGATTGTTGGTTGAGCAGTTCAACACCTAGCTGCTAAAGCAACCAAATAAACCGACTCCATTAGCAGGCCAAGGTTGTGCCATTACTAGAATGCCTCACACTGTGTCTCACCTGCTATTTATTTCGTTTGGCCATCAATTTTTCACTAGAAATGTAGATTGTGCTCGCTAGATCCACTACTATACTAATAAATTACAGGTTTTTTAAATGGAATTATTATTTTAATTCTTATTTGATCTATCCTGTGTGTCATAAATGACTGTGTTTCAGTTGAAGATTTGAAATAGTTATTTGTGCAACTAGTGCGCAAATTGCCACTCTGCTGCACTGAAAGAAACGTTTACTTGATTTCTTGGTTTCTTGCGTGCAGATGAAACTTTACATATTACACATTAAGTTTTTCCTGCAGTTACCATAGAATGTGAAAAGTCCATAATAAGCGGTGAACATGTCCCTATAATAAATCAAATGTTTGTTTGTTGGTGTAATGTTGATAATAAATATTGCAACCATTCCATAAAATAATTATTTTAATTTTAGTCTAAATGACAATAGAATGAATATTATAAAGTTATATGAGATTCAATTATAATAATACTTCATCTACAAGAAGTCATCAGAAAGTGTGAAAATGGCCATATCATTCGTCTGAATATGTATTTTTGAGCCATCAATGAGCCTTACAAACGTTATACTTCAGTCGTGACCAACAGTTTAATATTTTCCTATCTGAAAAAACAAAAGTTTTGCAGCAAAACTTTGCTTATACTTACTTATACGGTGCCCACTTATTTATTTATAAATTAATTTATGCGATCAAGTTAAGAGGCCAAGGACTGATTAAGGATTAGGCTAGTGATCAGCACTCAGACTTAATTCTAACCTGACCATTCTATGAAATTTCATGTGTATTATTTAAACCAGTTTGAGTCTGAATGATATTATAATTTATTATACTTCATATTAATGTAAAAAAAATCTGGTGTGGTACACTCACACAACTTTCCTTGCTCATTGAACTGTAAGACCCATTCTTAAACGAGAATACTTTAGGGGAATAACATAATGACGATTGGCGGCAACATATTTGATTGTTACGATCAGACTACTGTATATGTGTATAAATTGTTTTCAGAGTATTTTTTACTTTCCTTGCCCTATTACCATAGGTAAGGAAAGTATTGCTTTCCAAAAAAAAATAAGGTACCCCAATTTCCATTTCAAAATTTCTATAAGTTTCAAGGTCCTGAGTCCAAAAAAGTGGTTTTTGGGTATTGGTCTGTATGTGTGTGTGTGTGTGTGTGTGTGTGTGTGTGTGTGTATGAGTGTATGTGCGTCTGTGTACACAATATCTCAACTCCCAATTAACGGTATGACTTGAAATTTGGATCGTAAGGTCCTTACAATATAAGGATCCGACACGAACAATTTCGATCAAATGCGATTCAAGATGGCGGCTAAAATGGCGAAAACGTTGTCAAAAACAGGGTTTTTCGCGATTTTCTCGAAAACGGCTCCAACCATTTTGATTAAAGTTATACCTGAAATAGTCATCGATAAGCTCTATCAACTGCCACAAGTCCCATATCTGTAAAAATTTCAGGTGCTCCGCCCCATCTATGCAAAGTTTGATTTTAGATTCTCAATTATCAGGCTTCAGATACAATTTAAACAAAAAAATTCAAGTGGAAAAGATTGAGCATGAGAGTCTCTACAAATAATGTTCAGTAACATTTTCACCTAAAATTAAAAATAAGCTCGAAATTCGAGAAAATGTGATTATCCAATTGCAAACTGTTGGCAACTGTTGATTCTATTAAATGATTCACTATGAAGACATAGCAGACCTCGTGTGTCTCCAGCGTTATTGCCCTGTCACCAGCTGGCTCAAATCTTCGAATAGTAGACTTGAGATGCGCGGGAACACTAGCGTCATGTGATCAATTTTCATAACGGCAAGGAAAGTTGTGTGAGTGCGCCACACCAGATTTTTTCCTTTTGTAAATTGTGAAATTCGATTATTTTTTTCAAAGTTGTCAAAACAGCTGTTCTATAGATGAAATATCTGGACTATATGTTATTTTTATAAACTGCTCTACCTACCTCATGCACGAGAAGGAGGTTACAAAGTCAATTTCTCAAGGATGGGGTGGACCCCTCATTAGTTTCACAGAAAGGAGACTCAAGCCAGTTGATAGAGCAGAGCTGATAAATAACTATACAGGGTATGAATTTGAAAAAAATCGGTCAAGTAATTTTTGAGGAAATCGTGAAAAACATGGTTTTTTTAGTAATTATCTGCCATTTTTCTCAAGAATATTACGGAGCTCCTGAAATTTTCCCAGAAATGAGACTCATGTCAGTTGATAGGGCTTATAAATAGCTATCCATGGTATAAATTTGAAGAAAATCGTTAGAGCCGTTTCCGAGAAAACCGTAAAAAACATGGTTTTTCACTCATTATCCGCCATATTGATTTGAATTTTATTGAATTTCTCATTGTTGGATCCTCATGGTATAAGGACCTTAAGTTTAAAATTTCAAGTCAATCGGTTGATTAGGAATGGAGTTACGGTGTTCACAGACATACACACAGACCAACACCTAAAAATCATGTTTTTTGGACTCAGGGGACCTTGAAACGTATAGAAAACATGAAATTAGGGTACCTTAATTTTTTTTGGAAAGCAATACTTTCCTTACCTATGGTAATAGGGCAAGGAAAGTAATATAGTTTCAGCCCAGTACCGCATGGAACGTATAAGTGAGGTTATACTGCATTCTTTAAAACGTTATTTAATTATATTATAAATATATATTACATTTACCTGAAATGCTGAACTCCAATCATTCATTTTCTCTGTTTCAAACATTTTTTTTTCAATCCTTTGCACAGCTTTAATTGTAGGATATCTCCTCCTCCAGATATCTCCTCGTATCCTGACAGTATGTGTTAACTCAGAGTTTTCCAAGCCAATTGCTGTACCACATGGCGTTCCTCAGGGGTCCATTCTTGGGCCTCTACTTTTTCTGGTTATGATGAACGATATTGGTTTAGCATTCGATCCAAGGTGGTATGCTATGCTGATGATTCATCATTAGTTACTGCTGATGTGGATCTCAGTGCTCTTGAACAAAAGATGTCCAGATGTCAGGGCGAGGCAGAAGCCTGGTTTAGAGCAAACCGTCTATTTTTGAATACAACCAAGACCCAGAAGCTAGTGCTTGGTTTGAGACAAATCAGTCAGAGTGCAAAAAGTGCTAAGCTTCTTGGCATTACACTAGATTATAAACTCACATGGATACCTCATATAGAAAGTGTCTGCTCCAAACTTAGTAGGGTTATATACCTTCTTCGAAGGCTCAGGGATTGTGTACCCGCACACTATTTAAGAATGTGCTATTTCGCTTTTTTTCAGAGTGTCTTTATGTACGGATTGGTCTTGTGGGGTTGTGCCCCGGATGTGCAAAGAGTGTTCTTACTACAGAAAAAGGCTATAAGAATTATATCAGGTGCAGCGTATTTGGAGCATTGCAGGCCATTATTTATAAAGGAAAAAGTTATGACAGTTTACAGTATGGTAGCTTTCAAACTCCTACTTCAAGTAAAGAAGGATATAGGATCATATAGATGCAGAGTTGACATCCACAGTCATAATACACGAAATAAGACAAAAATAGATGTACCTTACACAAGACTGAAAAAAGTATTAACTAGTCCTAATCATGTATCCTTGAAACTTTTTAATATTCTGCCAGACTCAGCCAGAAACTTGCCTTTAACAGTATTCCGACAAAATCTTGAAAACCTTCTCTTACAGTTCCCACTATACTCGCTTTCTGATTTCCTCCAGCTGCCAGTAGAGAATCATTTTTTGGAAAACATACGTGATAGTACTCTGTAGTATTTTATATTTTTATGTGTTTATATTTAAATGATACATTATGTACGTTGGATTATTTTATTCTTGATATTATTGTTTTATTGACATATATGGAGGAAACCTTAAATAGAGGTTTCCAATAGTATTGTTTGGGTCCTGAATGGAATGAAACTTTTATTCTATTATTCTGTTATTTTATTAAATGATGTATTTATAATGTATATTTTGACGTTTCCGATAGCATTGTTTGTATGCACTAAAGGAATAAAATCATTCTTATTCTTATTCTTATTCTCCTTCAACTAAAAGTGTTGTCGACGTCCTCCGAAAGCAATGTCCAGTATAATCATTTGGATTGTTCAATTTTAAAAACGTAGCTACATCACAAGGTATTTTGGCGATGGTATTGATACCTTCATGTTTCTTAAGGGCCCTACACACCTACGGATTTGGCTCAGCTCGGCTCGGCTCGGGAGAAATCCGTGAGTGTGTAGGCGATTTAATTGCGAGCCGAGCCAGGCCGAGCCGAGCCGAGCCAAATCCGTCCAGGGCTACTGGCGCGGCTCGGCTCGGGGCGAAATCCGTGAGTGTGTAGGCTCTCCCGGCCGGGCGCGTGTAGTTACCAAAATCGAAATCGCCTAAAAATCGAGATAGCAAAATTTTGATTTCAGATTCGGATTCAGCGCCCTCGAATTGTATATCGGTTCGCGGGAGCTCTAAAATAGTCGAAAATGAAAACTCTGTGAGCACTTTAATGTTATTAATAAAGAATTCTATTTCTATGAAGAATTTAGTTGAACCTATAGCAAGAAAGTACTAGGCCTAGTACTGTAAAATAATATAATACCAGTGTTTCCCAAACAAATTTATTAGCTGTAGAATAAACATATTTCAATTTTTTATTCAATAAAAATGAACTTTTTTTTATATTATTTTTGTCTACTTGTGGGAAATTTTATTGAGGAAGCTGAAATTGAATCACAATTTTTTTGTCTCTTTTTTAACAGGTTAATATTGAGTATGACAACCTTTTTCGATCGATGAATTGTCTTAGTATTTTAAATACTATCTTACATAAGATGTAAAGAGTTCTATACCGTACTTATTGGGAGCTGGTTGAGGCTTTACAATATTTCAAGTATAGAGGGTTCAATTCTCTATCTACTGCCACGGTTAGTGAATAAAATTAAGAGTTGGTGTGTGGCTGTATGAGAAAGAGAGAGAGATTGATTGATTTTATTAATGGTGTGCTAGGTCTCGACAGACCCATTGCACAAAAACATCATTACAAAATATACATCCAGATAATTAAACAAAATAAACGATAGTAACAAGAACAAAATGGTATTAATGAAATTAAGAAAAAGAAAAATTAGTAGATAATTGGAAGATGACAGATTAATTGTTATAATTGAAAAATAGCAGAAAGCTCTATCCAGGAGGAAGAGAGAATAGAGAAAAATAAGGGGGCAGAGAGAAGAGATGAAGAATAAAAGTAAAACATGTATAAAAAGAAACTACAAATGAAGCACAATTACTTTAAAGAATTTGTGGTTGCTGAATTCAAATCTGAAATCAAAATTCCTCTATCTCCATTATTGGACGATTTAGATTTTGATGGTTTGGATAGCGTTGAAAAGAAGGGCAGGCCGGGCTCGCGTTGCTTACTACTAGTGTGTAGTGATTTTGCTCCCAGTCGTTCAAGGACACGAGCCAACACAGGCCAAATCCGCGAGCCAAATCTGTAGGTGTGTAGGGCCCTTTACTGCAAATGCCTTTTTATCTCAATAACAATGATCGACCGACCTGTTGTCATGTCCTGTGGTCTCAATTTGACATATTCTCTAAAAAGTTCTACATAATTTAAGTACATTATCATTGTTTTCTGTTAATATATGGCTTTATTGTTTTATTTTGTATTTTGGAATCTTCACAATAGAAGACATTGAAGATAAAGTGTCAATTCTAATTATTAGAATTGACCCTTTATCTTCAATGTCTTCTATTTGCATGTTTGTAAGCTTGTCACGCCTAAACGCTCCGGCGACTCCAATTAACATATAACCACTTTTTCCATAAAAAAAATGGTGCAGTTTTCATGAATATTTCAATTTCATCTTTTGTAAGAGTTTTTGATTTTTTGATTTGGAACCTACAGAAGTTTCTCCAAAAAGCTGTTATTTTTTTAAAACGATTAATGTCAAGTCATTTTTTACACTAATTGTTGATTTTAACATTCAAAAAATGCCCCAAAGAGTAGAAAGACTGAATTTTTTATAACTCCGAAAGTAAGCTAATAAAACGTTTTCTGTAATGTTCTTCAGCATCCTTAATAGTCTTCTTGCACCATCCACAAAATAGATTGTATTGTAGTTCATTTCAACTTTGACTTCTCTGGTAGAAGATTCAATGACACTGAATTTGCTAAATCCACTAAATTTTTTGGAGTTCTGTTCTCTTGATCCCTATCACTACCTATTCATTTTCACTTTCCTTGCCCTATTACCATAGGTAAGGAAAGTATTGCTTTCCAAAAAAATTAAGGTACCCTAATTTCAAGTTTTTTATACGTTTCAAGGTCCCCTGAGTCCAAAAACATGATTTTTGGATGTTGGTCTGTGTGTATGTGTGTGTGTATGTGTGTGTGTGTATGTGTGTATGTCTGTGAACACGATAACTCCATTCCTAATTAACCGATTGACTTGAAATTTTAAACTTAAGGTCCTTATACCATAAGGATCCGACAATAAGAAATTCAATTAAATCCAATTCAAAATGGCGGATAATTACTAAAAAACCATGTTTTTCACGATTTCTCGAAAACTGCTCTAACGATTTTTTTCAAATTTATACCATGGATAGCTATTTATAATCCCTATCAACTGACATGAGTCTCATTTCTGGGAAAATTCCAGGAGCTCCGTAATATTCTTGAGAAAAATGGCGGATAATGACTAAAAAACCATGTTTTTCACGGTTTTCTCGAAAACGGCTTCAACGATTTTTTTCAAATTTATACCAAAGATAGCCCTATCAACTGACATGAGTCTCATTTCTGGGAAAATTGCAGGAGCTCCGTAATATTCTTGAGAAAAATGGCAGATAATTACTAAAAAAAAACATGTTTTTCACGATTTTCTCATATATAAATTGACCGATTTTTTTCAAATTCATACCCTGTATAGTTATTTATCAGCTCTATCAACTGGCATGAGTCTCCTTTCTGGGAAACCAATTCACCCCATCTTTGAGAAATGCACTTAGTAACCTCCTTCTCGTGCATGAGGTAGGTAGGTAGCGCAGTTCATAAAAAGAATACATAGTCGAGATATTTCATCTGTAGAACAGCTGTTTTCACGACTTTAAAAAAATGACGACTAAAAAAATCATCGAATTTCACAATTCACACAAAGAAAAAGTTCTCTGAAAACAATTATATATACACATATACAGAAGTCTGATCGTAGTTTCAAATATGAGCAAGGAAAGTTGTGTGAGTGTACCACACCAGATTTTTTCAATATGTTATGTTAAAACTCAATTTGCATCATCTTTGATCTTTGAACTTAGCGCGTTGCCAGTATAGCCAACGTTTGGCAGATTTAGTCTGCATTGTTTTCAATATTTGTATCTTTGTAATAATTTCAATTTGTTGTCTAGTATTATTTGATTAATTTCAAATTTGTCCTTTTTCACTTGCTTTTGAATAATATTTGTGTTTTGTATCTTTATTCTTGCATTTCTCACTTGCGGAAATCGTTGTAGGTAGGTTTTGCTCCACTCGGCTTGTGTGGCGCTGGTGTGCTGCTTCTTCGTTTCAACTCGATTCCGGAATGTGGGAATTGGCCAGCTCTTGTTTTCAATTTTCGAATTTGAATTTATTCCAGCTGAATATTCAGTACTTTCATGTTTCATTGGCATATTTGCGATAAATATTGGCCTAATTCAATCAAACAACTTGTATGTCTTCACGGATTGTGTTTGAATCTCAAACTTCTGGTAGGTGTAACCTCACTTTCCATTTGAACTCAATTTTTAGAATTTAGTTTAAAGCTCTTTCCAATTTTACATTGTTCATCTATTTCAATCTTTTTTAAAAAATGTCAATTTAGCATTTTGATTCCATTGCATTTCTGCAAAAATCCAAGATCATCAAGATTGCTTGATGTTTCTACAAATCTTTATTTCATATTCTTGTTTTCAAACTCTTTGTACTCTGAACTCTGTGTAGTTCAGAGCGCTGTTGCTACAGTCAACATATTTTCTTACCGTAGGGTATTTTCTTTTCCTCTGTCCACAGTTTGGATTTTGGGAAACTCAATCAATCTCTCTACATCTCTCGAATCAATCTGCTACCGAATCTGTTCTACAATTCTACCTACGATCGAATCTACCGATAAAGGTCTGCAGTCTCTATTGACAGTCGAAATTGCATCCACTTTGAGGTTCCATATACCCTCCCACTCACTTGGTCGACTGTGCAATTTAGCATTCCACTTTGGGGTTACATATACCCTCCCACTCTCTGGCCGGTATGGTGATGATGATTTCCATTGCCGGAGCATTTCTTACAAATGCCTACAATCTTCGACAGCTTTCGACATCCTCAAGATACTCAGGTTGAGTAATTGTATATTCATCATAAATTTGTAATATCATCCATTCTTATTCATTCATCTGTCTATTTTCATTCATTCATTATCATTCATACTGCTATTGTTCATTTACTTATATAGATTTATCTTACTTATGAGCTGTGCCTACAAAGGCAATCAAAGAGTTTGTCATTTCAGGACATTGAATAATATTCAAAATTTTGAATACAAAATCATTTTATTTTTTGAATTTGTTTCTTCACAATTTGAAAGTCTTTACAATTGGCATCACATTCAACTTATGTATTTTGAAACTTACATCACAATTAATTCAACAATAAAAATAACAATTATTCACTACTTGATTTTGCAATTATTCGCATTACCTATTGTTTTGGTAGGACGAGTTGTATTCAGGACTCAGCCTACCTGGTCCTCTATTAATTTTGCTACCAGAAAAGTTATTTTGATAGATATCAGGCGCATATTTATCAGTTAAATTAATTGTATAATTTAGAATTGTTTAAACGTTATATCTTGCTTTGTAAACTTTCAAATTATTGCATGATACTATTGATATTACCATAGAGAAACAATAGCGTAAGTAGATATCCCATGGTATAAGGCGTTTATGTCGCAACTTTTACTGTTATCCCAAGCCGATTGCTGTAGATTATTGTTGATTTTTACTGTTTTGACCGGGTAAGAGTGTATGAACGGCACAATATGAGAGACTACCAGCGTCATAAAGCTTCACGGGAAAGAACTACGTGGGCTATCGGCTTGAGATAACAGTAAAAGTTGCGACATAAACGCCCTATGCCATGGGATATCTACTTATGCTATTGTTTCTCTATGACATTACTTACTGATTCAATATCTCGCGGTAATAATCAGCTGTTCGACAAAAATTCCCAGCAAGCAACATATTCATGTTTACCAACATTTCCTTTACCTTGACGCACTCTACCGTCATAAAGCGTGTTAACTATTTTGTGTTATTAAATTATTATGTTGCAAAGTTGGAGTGTGACAAAGTCTTTCTCCATTTGCTCTCAAATCTACATTCCCGCACTGAGTGTGGAAATAAGGTATTTTGCGTACTATAATAATTGATGCGGGAATGAGCACTTTTTCGGGTAACTGTAGGAAAAATAATTGATCACTTTTTCATCTGCTGATACTTCTAAACTAAAATCTGGTAAAAATAATATTATGGTGTTATCGTGAAAACGATAATACCCTTTTCACATGCGATATACATGATATATGTTTCACTAAAAGCTAAATTGGTAGGTAAGATAATCAGAGAAAAGTGGTTTAGTATAGGTACAACATAAAAGTCTTATTCACAAATAAGTAACTATTGGAGCACTTTGAGTTATTGTAGCTACAGTTTTGAGTTTGACTACTGTCACCTCTGTTTTGTTTGACTTTGCTTACAAAAGGCATTGTGGGACGATCAATATGCCTGAAACTTGAATCAACCAGACCGGAGACAGTCGATGTGTTATTGTTGTTGGACAAAGGGGATACTCTGAATATTTGTACTTTCTGAAAAAGGCATCGTGGACAGGTCTCTAGGAAGAAATTCCTGGTGACCGTATAGATGGAAACTTGACAGCGTGCCTGATGTCTCTCCCCAAAGAAAGGAAAGGACATTTGTCTACGGCATAGTAATTCTTTTCACACCTCTATTGTGCGCTTAATCTATAGTGAACGTAGTGGGTTTTATTCGTCTCTTTTTAGAGAAATAGGAGAAGGGAGCGTACAGTGACGACTACAGCTACGAGGCTTCGAGGCTACGACCAGGGCCCCAACAAAAATGTATGCTATCCTTGATCACGATCGTGGAAAGTAGTAGGGATACACGTCAGAATACGTAAGTGGGGAAAAATCAAGCTACAGGCAGGCACCAGGCACCAGGCACCATACTGTCTGGCTTTGTAGTGTGTGGTGCTCTACTGACTGCCCTGTCCGATTCAACGCTCTCGTATTGTTTGTATTTTTGAAGGGATTTTCAGATCGAATCTACGTGTAGACAACTTTTTGTTATAAGCGCTCGCTCACTCACTCACCTTGCCGCTGCAGGAATTCAAAAGTGAAAGAAAAAACGAGGTATAAGGAGCGTTGACGGGCTCACAATAGTTGGAGCATGACACGTACTGGTTTATGAATTCGTTGGAAAAATAAATTTGGGGGGGGGGGAAGAACGTAATTGTGCAGAGTTTTAATCTTAGCATAGGGCACACAACAAACTTTCATAGCTACACTATGCTATAGGCCTGTTATATTGATAGAACGATTCCAATATTTCTATTTGGAAATTCAAACCAAAGGTGAAGGATAGATCTTTTTTGAATGTGCTCAAACTATCACTAAAAGTGAATGTTGATTGGTCTTTAAAAATGTATATTTCAAATGAATTTTGTGTGTGGTGTAAACTCGTTTCATGCAATGATTTCTCTCTGTTATGTGAATCACATTCATTCAAGAATATTGTATAATGAAATTTATTTTTGAAGCGAGAATCATTATCTGTTTTAAAATCCTTTATTAGTAACAATTTCACTATTTTCAAGTCCTTCTCAAATTCATATCAACAATATTATTCCAATTGAAAGATGAATAATTATTCTCATAGCATTCGAGGGTTCTCTAATTGTTATGAAAGTTGGTTCAAAGTATTAAATATAAAGGTGCGTACAGATTTACGCGCCGCGAACATGAGCAATTCACTTTAAATCAGCCTTTATACCAAGCCTTTTATATCTGTATCTTACCGGTTCTGTAAAAATACAGATATGGTCAGCTGATTAAAAGTGAATTGCTCATGTTCGCGGCACGTATATCTGTACGCACCTTTAAACTTCAATCAAACATCAGTGTCTTTCCACTGAGTCGCCTAATTAAAAAGAAAATCTGAAACCGCCATTTGATACTGAATATGTGAGCTGTTGTAGAATGACGAATACAAATTGATGTATTTGACAAAAAAGTGGAGGAGATTCTGGAAAGCAGTGACACTTAACCTAATACTGGAAGTGGAAACCGGCCCGACTATCATCTCTTCAGAAAGCCACATATTTCTTCCAAGTTTATGGCCAGGCTAAAAATAAACTCAAGCTTCTGGAATGATATTCATATTCATATATGAGATGGAATGCGGCGCTATTTATAGAATTCTCCAAGAACAGATTGCCTTGAAAGGAATTTTCTCATCGGTGTAACTAGCTCCAAAGTGATTTTGTCAAGATCTGACTATTACTTCAGATATTTATGGAAAAAATAAATATATTTATAAAATAAAATGTTCATCTGACACTGGGAAGTTTTTAAATTATGATGATTGTCTTAGCAATCAGGTCATGAAAGTAAATTTCACAAGGCCAGGAATTTGTTCTTTTGAAAGTTCATTAGCTGCTTAGTTTTTATTTATTTTCAATGTGTTGTTTATTATTACTGTATCTTAGGCTGGTCACTAACAACAGGACATGCTTGATGAAGTTGTGTATAGTATATGACACATGATTTGTAATACATTATTGTATCATCGCAATGAAATGCTTCAAAGACAATTTTTTGAGGTTATCTTTTAGGTTTTTTCTTTACTAATCTATTTGAGATTAAATTATGTTTTGTAACAGTATAATTCGTAATTTTCCAGTTGGTTATTTTTTATTGTTATTGTTTGCTAATTTTACTTTAGACGTGATTACTCTGTTGTAAATTAAACTTGAATTAAAAAAAAAAACACTTTTGGAGTGAAAATCCACTTACATTGGTAGTGACGATCGTTTCGACCTGTTGTTGGTCATCATCAGACTGTAGGAATTTACTCTAATGTCCTATTTTAGGAATATTTACTCTATTTAGGAGTATCCTATTTTAGGAAATAAATATACACTAATTTCTTTCAATTCATAAACTCTATTTGATGACCAAATTTCATTCGTTCTCTACACCAACTCCATGATTTTCGAAGAGATCACCTACTTACAACTCTCATGTACAAAACCTCACTGATTTGATCATTTTGATGTGTTGAATTAATATTTTCTTGGATACTTGAATAATTCATATTGTCTGTCTTTTGTGAACTAAAGATTGATTTGTCACTCCATATGGTGGCCAAAACACGCCATATTGTGACCAAGATTGCCAGGATAGCAGAGTCGATTGTGACGTTGCACCCTTCAGTCTGCTAGTGCTACCTGGTCGCGGGTTCGAATCCCGCCGAATCCCATCGAATAGGCATGGACCTTTAATAATCTTATAAATCACCTTCGCACTTCCCATTACCCACGCAAAGAAAAAAAAGCTCATGTAGACATCATCCACAATAAAAAACAAAAACATTTTTTCTCGGCATAGCCTATATTCGGCATAGCCTACTGAATAGTTTTCTAAAATATAACCAACAAGGCCGTTGATATTTCTATGCATTATTTTAAATGATCTCCATTATTCTTGTTCATTGATTCAGCAAACCCCTCTTCCTGAACAAGTCAGTATGATGGAAGCAGTAAGTAGAATGAATAGAATGTAACATTCTATACTCTCTGGCTGAAGTGGCCACTCACGAACCCACCAAATAAATCCTATCCAGGTTAGCCTTGACTCTCGATTCACATCGTAAATTAGCAGCCGCTCTGTTCACATGACTTAATGAGATGTACGTTTAATTCAGTTTGCCGGAACTTGATCGAATATACACGTAATATGGAGGCTCCAGGCTTCACACTTGGCTTGCTTGCATTCAGCAGGTATGCCTATTGTTCTAACGAAACAAGTGTAGCTGTGTAGGTGGACCTCTGCACATCCATTAATGCACTGCTATTCACAGCTATAATAATTATCAAAGTGTGGCCTTGATTAGGTGTTGTAGTTGCATTCTACTGTTTACCATCAATGAAAACTGATCGGCTACTGTAATTTATACTTTTACAAGGACTTGTTCCAGGCTGGAGTGACTATGTGTTGAATGAATTTTCATCTTTTCCACTTGAAATTTTTTGTTCAAATTGTATCTGAAGCCTGATAATAGGGAATCTAAAATCAAATTTTGCATAGATGCTCCTGAAATTTTTAAAGATATGGGACTTGTAGCAGTTGATAGAGCTTATCAATGCCTATTTTAGGTATAATTTATTCAAAATCGTTGGAGCCGTTTTTGAGAAAATCGCGAAAAACCTTGTTTTTGACTACATTTTCGCCATTTCAGCCACCATCTTGAATTGCATTTGATTGAAATTGTTCGTGTCGGATCCTTATAGGGGAAGGACCTCAAGTTCCAAATTTCAAGTCATTCCGTTAATTGGGAGATGAGATTATGTGTATACACACACACACACACACACACACACACACACACACACACACACACACACACACACACACACACACACACACACACACACACACACACACACACACACACACACACACACACCAATACCCAAAAACCACTTTTTTGAACTTAGGGGACCTTGAAACTTATAGAAATTTTGAAATTGGGGTACCTTATTTTTTTTCGGAAAGCAATACTTTCCTTACCTATGGTAATAGGGCAAGGAAAGTAAAAAGTACTCTGAAAACAATTTATACACATATACAGTAGTCTGATCGTAACAATCAAATATGTTGCCGCCAATCGTCATTATGTTATTCCCCTAAAGTATTCTCGTTTAAGAATGGGTCTTACAGTTCAATGAGCAAGGAAAGTTGTGTGAGTGTACCACACCAGATTTTTTTTACATAATTATGAAGTATAATATATACACACACACACACACACACACACACACACACACACACACACACACACACACACACACACACACACACACACACACACTCACACACTGGACTCAGGGGACCATGAAACGTATTGAAATTTTGAAATTGGTGTACCTTACCTATGGTAATAGGGCAAGGAAAGTAAAAAGTTTTCCATAGTCTGTTGAAAACGTAAGATTGTGTGAGCAAATGAAAAAGATCATAATATCTGTAGTTGAGTTACAAAATTTGGTGACCTTATTTTAAAACATTGCAGTTTTCATGGAACGTCTGGAAAAATAGGTTTAGAAAGTGATCGGATGATAGCAAAAGAAATTTAAATTCCATCTTTCCAAACATTTATGGTAGTTGAATGTAATGCTGATTGTGAGATGATAGAAATGCGACTAATTTCTTCAGCTTGTGTTGTATTCGTTCCTCAGTTGATCCATGCTTTTACGCAGCCATGGCCTTGAGAGAGCCAGTTGCACTGTCTGTTAATTCATAATCCGGACTAAATACCACGAGAACCAATCAGATAAGCCTTCTATCAAAAAAACCCTGCTCCGATTAATTCTCATGAAATTCATTTCTGATTGAAATCGAACAGGCTTTTGTGCTAATGGGCTTTATATTTTCGTGTTTCAAAATCAGCTAAAAACTAAATCGATAAAAAACATGATTTTCCATCAGCTGCTCCTATTTCCTTTCATAATGTCATTACATGACACATGACAAATCTATTGATAATAGATCACAAGTAAAAAATAAAGTTGTCAATTTAGATAGAAATTAAATTGAGTTACATGTTAGTTTACATCCAAATTTTCTTCCCTAATATTTTGGTTCAAGCTAAGATCAAAGAAAGATTCATAAAATGGTAGTTAATAAACAAAGTGAGTGAATAAACTCTATTCAGATTTATGCAAATTCATATATTAAATTGATCCCACTTTAAGATTTATGATAGTAAAGTTTAGGACATGGGAAATCAGCCACAATAAATGTTATACTAACTATTATGAATGGACTATTATGTATGAATGAACTTCCATGTAAGAAAGAATCAGTGGATTGGCTGCTTTTACACTTTTGGATAAGTGAAACGAAAAGTAAGCGACAGGCTATGCCAAAAATTCCGGAATAAGCAAGAGATCCAGGGTCATCAAATTCCGAATCAACTTAATTTGGAATTTATTCTTCAATTGCATCAAGCAAAATCAAAAATAACATGATCACTGCTAATTTGATAACTGTCAACGGGAAATATTAATCGCCAATGAATAAAGTCGAGGTTGACTTTCAAGCCTCGCGTAATATTCTACAAAATTCGCTGCAATCAGACTAATATTCCACAGAACGCTTCCAACACATCAATTAATTATTCGAATGATTTGACTCAATAATTTTCATGCCGAGTTGTGGCCTAATCTCAAAAACTATTATAATTATTATAACTATTAATTTTGATAGAACTTGATTATAAATGTTTCACAAAAATAATATTATATTTCAATTCCCGTAGCGAAGCACGGGTGCCCTGCTAGTATAGACATAAAAAAGGGGGTGTGCTTGCAATTTGTATTGTAGTTCTGATTTTTTAATATATTATTTGGGTACATAAGAGAAGTCCAGAACCAATTTCTTCATGCAAAATTTCCTTGGGCTAGATACAGGGTGGCCCAAAAACCTCGTATTCTCGGCTAATTTTCCAGTTTTCAGCTATTTCTGCCAAATCTCGTAATCGGACAGAAAAATTTGCTTTCGCCTTTTTTTAGATTAAAAAATTCTGAATAAAATGAAATCATTCGGAACTCTCTATCTCCACTGAGTACTGAATTATGATTTTTCAAAAATGAGTGAAATTTGAAGAAAAAATCAATTTTGAAGAATTTCAGTTTTCGATCAACAATATCTTCCGATTGTTACCATTTAGATGTATAAGTCAAAATCCCTCTGGGCGTATTTTTGTGCTCTACAATCTGAGATCAGATAGAGCGCTCCATCTCATATAGATTTTTTTGTGCTTCAGGTGTAGAATATACTCATTTTTTTCGCAGGTGTATGCATCTATTTTTGATGTTTTACAATACTCGTGGGAATTATATAAACTCATAATTTGAACAGACTCACGACAAATTCTATGGAAACTTCCAAATCGTAAGGATTATCCTAGACTTCATCATCTCAATTCCAACAAAAAAATAAATTCAATATTTTTTATATTTTATTGCTTTAAAAGCCAACTTAGATTATTTAAAAGTGAAAAACATATTACAGTAAATAATAAAAAATGACAAGGGTACTGGTAATTTTCTATAATTAAACATTCATATAACCCTATCGGAATACTCTATTAAAAAATGAATAACGTTCTTTAATACCAGGAAATTTACCAATAATTTCCGTCTTTTGTAGCTGATTATTAAGCTTACATTTTATATAATGGTGATTATCCACTATGTAGCTGTTACTACCCTACTTTGTCACCATATCTGCAATAAGCTGAGCATTTTTTGTGGTTGAATTCAATCACTTCTACCACCAACATAATTATTTATGAATTACGTTAAAAGTGAGTAAACCAGTTTTTGGATTGTTCATAAGAGGAAAGGAAAGAATAGTAATGAACAGTGGTTGACAATGTTCTATTTGTTTCATTCATTATGGAGAATAGCAGTAGCACAGCATCAGCCATAATACAACGGCTAGCGTAGAGTTGGAGTAGGCCTACGGTGTGACCAGACCAGGAGGACCGGAAAGGAAGTGAACGAAGAAAGTTGGTGCTGGCCAGGAATAATTCCTTTTTTCAACTATTCAACTTCTTCACACCGTCGGAGAGAGAGCGAGAAAGCGATTGAGAAGAAGAAAAGAGTTCGCACGACACCATTTTCAACGACGACTTTCATTGAGCAAAGCAACAACATCCACCACAACAAAAAAAGACGAACAACAACATAGAGACGAGAAGTAAATCTTGGTAACAAAGAATAACAAATACCGAGGACACTGGCTCTTATCAGTGTTATCTGTTCATAAATCTTTATTTTATCATCAATTTATTCAACTACTGTATAATTTTCAATTTGTAATACAGGTTCTTCTCTCCTTTACTTGGACATTACAAAAACTGAGAAGTTTGAAGAAGATAACTAATAAAAACTGCAGGAGGCCGATCAGATGAACTTTGTAAATTTATTTTAGGAAGAACGTTAGAATGATCCAAGTGATCATTCAAGTGAAAGTGTATGCTAAAAAAGTAGAAACATTCCAGAATGAAGTTATCATCTAAATAATAAGAATGTGAGTGTTAGTGTTAGCTCTGGGATAGTACAAATTAATTTGAAATGTAAATTTCTGAAAATGAAAATAGTTTGATTGATTAAATCTTAAGAATGAACTAAAATTCCTTTCAATGGAGTAAAAACTTGTGAGAATGAACAATAATATAATATTAGACGAAAATCCAAATTGAATGTTGTCAAGCACCCTGAAGACGTCTACTACTGCAAATATTTGATTTGTATTTCTTTAAAATAATAAAATTACTAGTAGTTCTGAGAACAGTAGACCTCGCGCTCAGTAAGTTACATTGACCTGTTATGTTTTATCAAAAATTAATAAATAATTTATCCATCTAAAATGTCTAGAAAAAATCCTAAATAAACATAGAGCTTTCTTTCCTATCGTACCATGACGTGTCGTCCCGGAATGTGAGTGTGAGCGCTGTTATCGGGACTGGCTGCAATTACTGTCTACAACGTTGATGGAAAGATACATTTTCAAGATGAACCGATTATTTTATCGGTGCTTATCTGTTTATTTGGAATCTATTGAATTTTCATAGTATGCCATTTTATACAAAATAATTGATTGTTTTGATGTTTTGCAGCCGAAGACAAGAACTAGGGAACTTTACAAGCAGACATGTCAGCACCTGGCTGGAAAGGGCATGATAGACACGAAACTCTTCGGCCTAGCCATTCTTTCAGGTGAGCTCTCACTTTTTATACACTCAATTCACAAGTAGGCTATACTGTATACAAATAGTTGAATATATTATTGCCAAAGCGTTTTAATGAAGGAATTTCTCAGAAATGAATGTGTTTTATATCAGAAATACTAGAGACCCAGGGTTCAAATTGTACATCAAAACATCTTTTGCATCCCTCCAAGGAGATAGAACAGAGTGGATCTGGATGTTTTCAATCGGTCAGATAAAAGAGAGCAATGTGTTGAGCTTTCCTCTGAATTATTGGTGGAAACACCTAAATATGCAGAGAATAGTGGTGATGTATTATCGAACAGATATAAGAAACAATGTATTCATGCATTTCTGCGAATTATATATCACAACACCTTTAGTGGTCATCGAAGGGAATAGAGGATAATGGATAGATACAATCGGGAGGCAGGAGAGAAACAATGTATTTGTGCAGAATGCGAAGGAAATAAGACAAATATTTTCGCTTTTTGAGGGTTGAGATTGACCTTGGATTGTGGGCTTGCGCTTCGATACACACCTGTGGCGCGGATGAGAGCGCGCGGCTGAGCGTGTGCATGCATGTGTGTGTGTGTGTGTGTGTGTGTGTGTGTGTGTGTGTGTGTGGTGTGTGTGTGTGTGAGATGCTGCTGGAGAAGACTGGAATTCCAAGACTCCAGCAGCTGGACCATCCTTCCAACTATGGCCGGGCCCGGCCACCTTAAATTGCCAACTGCAAAAAACTTGACAAGTTGTTTCAAAATCTATTGAAAAAAGGTTTGGGCTTCCAGGCTCATTAATTGAAAATAGTAGCGGAGATTGGTTTCCGAAAGGTTTGGTAGCGAAACGATGATGGATATGAAAACATTTAGAAAAATGTGAATCTTGTTGTATATATAATCCTATTATAATAATAATTCTATTTTTTCATTTCCTCTTCATGTGAGTGGCATTTGGCATAATCCGCAGAAAGTCCCTTCTAAAAAATGTCATGTTTAGTCCTATTGAATATAAAGTCAACTAAGTTGAAGCTAAAATACAACTCCAACTGTTCAAAGATTTTTTCAACAAGGTATTTCCCTATCTACCTGCATCTTGTTACACAATAACAACTGATGTCCATCGAGTTATGATCGGATCTCCTAGTCTGTTTCGAGATTTGTTTCTCGTCCGTCAGGGTCACAGATCCACTACTGCATTCCAGAACTATGAGATTGTCAGTTATTATGTGGTTGTGACTGACTACATGTAGGGTAGTTGAAGATGATTACAAAGCCATTTCAGTTGAAATCGAGGGAAAGGTGTATTGTGTATTGGTAGCTGTGGTTAGGTGGCTTGAGCCAAGGACATTGGTGGCTGGTGGATGGCCAGTGTCCATCACGATTCCCTCGGATCAGATGAAGATCCAGATTCAGATAATGATGAGGATAATGTTTTTGATTATAGTGTTGGTGCATTCATTAAGTCGGTTTTGGTGGTGCGCGTGGTGGAGTGGCGGTGTGGTGTGGTGTGGTGTGGTGGTGTACAGTCCGGGCCAGAAGTGGTTTTGGACAAGGAGAGTGGGCGCGAGTGGCAAGCAGCAGTGCAGTGCGGTGCAGCCTCTTTCTCCACTACCTTGGTCCTTCTTTTTTATTATTTTTGTATCAGCTTTTGCCTGTGGCTGTACCCCATGTCAAGACAAATAATAGACCAGTGTGCTTGAAGTAGAAGTAGATGTATAGTGAGCGGTTAGCAGGCAAAGGATAGCTGGTCTAAGAAGGAGAAAACAAAAATAAAACTGAAAAGCTCCAGTGTGTGTATGTGTGTGTTTTATAATGTTATACAGCTACTGGGCATTATTTCGTTGCTTCCTTCATCCGTTGAGATAAATGAAACGCTGTTCAAAATGGGATGCGCTCTCACACATGCGCTCGCGCGCGCACCGACAGAGACAGACTGCATATCGAGTGTTGAAGTTGGATAGGGATGGAGTACAAGTATGTTGTATTCAATGGCAACGCCCTACCCTCTACCCTGCCACGTGGCCGGCATCCTTCTCACTCTTCCCAAATCACCCTTTACATCTTTCTCACTCTTCCACAATTATTCTGTAATGGCTTTTTCAATCTTCATCCTACAAGTAATCTTTTCTCTTCATTTAATTCATATCATTTTTCTTGCAGTCGGTTGCTCGTGATAACATAGCACAAATGTAAATGATGGTCTGCTTTTTTGACGGAAATTCCTCATAAAATGGAAAAAACTTGAAATGCGTCACTCTTTTTTTACATGATTACATCTCATGAATTTCCATTCCAAGATAGAATTAATATTTTTTATCCGGAAAAAGGAGTGTGCTACATATCTATCATCTTTAACGTTGATTCTGAGTATGCTACATATTGAATAGCCTATGTAATTATGAAAATGATTGCGTCATCTTTCATCGGCGAGGAATTTCCGCCCCTGGAAAGCATGCTTTTGTTGCTCCTATTCAATAATGAATGAGCATTTGGCAAATATTCAATGATACGTGGAATTACCAGAAAGTTTTATATCGCTGGCTAGCTTTATCTTTCTAGTCTTGAAAGAACTCTGTGACCAGTCCTGCACTGTTTGTAGTCTTTAATGTATGTCATGTTCATGCCAATCATTCAACTCCAACCCAGATTAAATAATATTAAACATGTTCCAATAATAAATAATGTATTCAGATTGTAATCAAGCATAATGCAAGTATTGTTTCATTGCAAAGTCCCCCAAATTATATTTATCCCTTGATTCCATGTGTTCAGAGGTAGATTTTGAGTCCCCGATAAACGAAATAAGCGTGAAACTCTCGGATTCTTAGTCAGGATATTACAAAAAATACTTTACTAATGAAAGTTACAGAAGCGACTGATTTCTGTAAATTATGTCGCATATACTCAAGTTATATTTGTTTAGCACCATGCTTAACTATTTATGAAAAAAAATTGTATCATAAGATCTTATTTTCGTACAAATAAGAATCTAATATCTTCTATTGAAAATTGCTGGTAGAATTCAATTATGTATCTAAACAGTTGTAAGCTATGCATTTCTCTGTTTGTTCTAAGGTAGTATTTCCTCATAAAGCTAACTAAATTTATTATTTTTTATTATTGCGGATATTGCACACATGATAGCTTTTTCCGTGGGTAATAGAAAGTACGAGGGTGATTTGATGAGATGATCAAACGTTCATGCCTACCATTGGGATTCGAACCCATGACCAGGTAGCGCTAGCAGACTGAAGGGTGCAACGCCTTAGTCGTCTCGGCTATCCTTGCCGCCAAATTAGAACTAAAGCTTCATTTTTTATCCATCCAAGTGCAAACAAAGTTTGTTATTTCTTAAAACGTTCAATCCGATGATTAAAATTATTAAATAATTTAATTTATTGTGTTTTCCAGATGGAGAGTACTTGTTTGCAGATCCAGACTATAAACTATCAAAATATGCACCAAAGAGTTGGAGATCGTCTTCTACCCATGTAAGTTGGAAAATATTACGGAAGCTTGTTTGTTTATTTATTTATTTATGTTTGTGGCTTTCATTGGCAGAGAGAACCTCGATGCAGAGAGAAGTTCTGCCTGGATATAATACCTTATTTTAATGTGCAGGAAGGGGTTTAATGATTTTGGACCATATAAAGTGATATCTATTTTGGACTAAAATTGTATAGAAATTGTACACGTGAAAAACTAACCTTATATTGGACTGTGTCATCATCATCTAAATTTGGAAGAAGTATAGCTCAAAGACTAGATTATTATCTCATTTACCAATGTTATTACATTAGTGTCATTTGTATCGTAAATGAATAAATAAATAAAAAATAGAATATCCAGATTAGGAGGTAAAAGTAATTTATCATAATAGCTCTCTCACTTTCTTTTTTTGTAGAGAGTTAGTGGGGAGGATATTTTTAATATTCTTTCCGAAGAATGGATATTGATATGTCCAAAGCTCCGCCAATTTATGTAGATGCATAATAATATAATTATCTATAGTTATCATATTACAAATTGCTTTTTCATATCATATTCAGTTCAATAATTATTTTCTTAGTCTATATTACTTAAATTCATCTATAATTTTGCTGTATTGTAAGCTATTGTATATAAGTGTATAAGCCAGTATATATTGTAATCTACATAAATAAAGTACTCAATCAATCTCATATTTTAATCTGTTCATTGATAGTATCCATTATAACATTGTACATATTGTAATATCAAACTCATTACCTCCTTTATACATCATTCAGTTCAGTGGAGTACAATGCTATCTGCCAGTCTCAATGAGAAACTCTGGTATTGTACGATTTACGTTATTATCACAAACAGTATCCAAGATCATTGAGGAAAAGAGGAATATCATTGACGATAAAGTGCAGGATCATTGAGAAAACCTCATTCACATGATCATTGATGATCAAGTAGAAAAGCAATGTAGTTACATTGACCGAATAATCACAGGCCTCAGAGTGCTCAAAGTGTCAGTTAATCCGTTGTTATAAACTGTACTTTGTATAATCGCACTACAGTTGGTCTTGAAGTAGAACGAAGTCAGGTTACCGTAGAAGTAGTCATTGCAATCAATTTTCTCTTGGTCAAGGGTACAGGAATTATTCTGAAGAAATGAAAAAATAATGAAATTCGTTGAAGTTTTCTGATTCAAATCTCTCAAATTACAAAATATACATTCAACTTCAAATTAATTTCTAGAGAATGTATAAGGTAATTCGTTGCATTTTCTTAATTTGATCTTGATCTCTTAGATTGATTGAATTTAATGATATACTGTAGATTCAATTTTAAATTAGTTCACAATAATTGTTTTTATTGGTAATCGATATTTTTACTATTACTCTATATATTAAAACTCGCCAAATATGTTTTCCAGGGCTTGGACAACAATGGAAAGCCACTGCTGGTCTTGCACTTCCGAGTCCAGTTCTACGTGGAAAGTCCCCTTCTCCTCAGGTTATTATGCTTCAATTTTATTACTGATATTTCTACAAAATGATCAAGTTTAAATAATTGTTGTATTCTGCTTCCATAGAAGGATACATATAAATATTTGTTTGGGTTTTATTGGTGGAAAGTCCCTCACGGAAGTTCCACCTTGCCTGAATATAAAATTCAAACCGTTAATGGTCCTCACGACTGTTATCAGCCGGGACCGACAATTTAACGTACCAATCCGACAACACATATGATTACTAAGAATATCATAGACGGATGCTATTGTAAGTACTAGCATAAACTTAAATTCATCTCTTATCTGTAGTTTTAGAAAAAAACTGTTGTTTTAGCAGAGGTTTCGTATTTTTGTAAATTATTATTTGAGAAGTAATTTATTTTTTATGAGGAGTATTATTCAATCCTTGTGAATCTATTCGTTTTCAGTTGATGATCAAAACTTATATGTTTTTATTTTGAAACTTCTTTATTATCCCATAAGTTTACAATACATAACAAATTTACAAAAATAATTATATTATCCTTCAGAAACAATAAAGCCCAAAGGTATATTACGTGTTTGGGTATATAAGGAACTAATATTTTCACACATCTACGTTGACAACATTATCACTAGTCTAATATTCTTATAGAAACTTAACTATTTTAATTTAAAATGGGATCTTTTTGATAATAGTAAAGGATGTTATGAGAAGCTTCACCGTTATGAAAGTTTGAGCTGTCGTTTGAAGCCACAAATTTGGAAAGTAACAGAATGACAATAAGGATCCTAGTATTTAACCAGCTACTTGTGTTTTCTGTGATGATTATAAAAGTGAGGAGAAAATTGGGAGGCTTAAAAAAGAGAACAAGATTTCTCTCTCGATCGAAAGCTTATAAGTGGCATAGGTAATTGGAAGTTACATTCCAAGAATATTCTCAAGATTGCTATCTCTGTCCATCTGTTGTGAGGAAAAGAAACTGAAGAAACAAAACATAGAAACTGGTATCTGATATTTAAATTTGTGAAATCTAAATTTCATTTTATTACTGTCGGACGTTCAGTTTCCTCTATTTTTCGAGTCATGAATACTGCGTGGCCAGACGAAATTCCAATAAATTTTCAACTTAATACATCCTCCTCTATCTAATGGTTTCATTGATACCAAGTGAAGGACAGATGTTGCTTGATAGTTTCGTTCAACTCATGAATAATTCATTACCAGCTCGGAGCTTAGTTTTCTATGTGCATAATTTACCATCACTGAAAGGTCAGTGAAAACTTCTCTCTCCACAACTTTTAAAATATTCCTTCCTTGAGAATTGTTTGTGCAATTCATTTGTTTACATAAAAAATAAGTACTGATGATTTGTATTCGAGGAATGTGTCAACTTGCTCGTTATCTGTTGCTTGGCAACTTGCAATGTCTTCCAGGCATCCATGAATATAGTAACTATTAATCAATCTCTACTTTCAAGTATTGTTTCAATTTCTTGTGTATTGTTGATCAGGTTTCAGGGAATGTGATGAGAGAAATTGAAATTTAAATAGTTAATATTACAAATTGCAGTGCTCCCCGAACCATGAATCTGTCGTCATACAATGAATTAATTAATCATGCCTAATATCTATTCAGATTTAGTACTTAAAAGATATTATAAATAATAAAGTTCAAGTATTGTAAATCCTTCCTTAGAACCGATATACCTGTATTCCTATAGAACCTGTATTCCTTCCTATGAACCGATTAAGCTCAAACTACATATTGATGAACATGAATTATTAATTACTAAAATATGTATGAAATCTCCACTCATTTTAACATACTATAAAATAATTTTCAAATGAAAGCAAACATATTATGTGTGATGATGAGAGAATGTACTCTCTGTGTATTTTACATTGAAAATAAAAAATAAAACTGAACTGTCAAATTTGCAATAATGAAAGTGACAATAAAAAAATATTTCCGCCTCTAAACTGATGAATCACAACTCAAGCGATAGTTGCTCAATCAAAGAGCCAATGCTGTGTTTTTTATTGACAACTTCAAATTCAATTTTGATAAGGTTTAATGTCAAAAGGGAAGAAAAATATTTTTACAATCACGAAAGCAATAAAACAAGTGATTGGACTGTAAAAAAATTTTCCATTCTCCATTTTTTTTCCGTGATTGTTTTTTGAAATTTTTCAAACATATTCCATGAGTTTTTTAAATGCTATAGTTTCTTCATTAGTAATAATGACTGAGTATTATAAATTTATTTATAAATATATAAATATTATTCATACTATTGTGGCAGTGACTATATTCTGCAATATGCGAAGATTCATTTAGTAACAGGAAAATAGAATTTGATGATTCGATCAATGACGTTGTTGCTTGGCATGATTGATAGAGATTTGTTTTGAAGGAGGTTTCGATTGGTGATTGGTCGGGGGGAAAGGGGTATGGTTTCGTTTGGAAGCGTGATGTGGTACGCTGGAAGACAGAAAAAGAGATAATGCGAGAGAGAGAGAAAGTGTGCGACGGTTTGAGGGGAAGATAGAGAAAGAATGAGAATGAACATAGGTGGGGATCAGTGATGTGAGATGGTGGGGAAGAAGTATAAGAGGAAGAAGAAGAAAGAAGAACTGATGAGGAGGAGGAGGAGGAAGAAGAATAAGAAGGAGCTTGTGGTGGTATTTGAATAATGCGGTTAATGTGGTCACATTCCCCTATAGCAGCCGCATTCCTATTGCATTCCACAGGGATCGGATCTCTCTGAAAGAGCGGGACTATGTCCACGCCAAACGATTCTCTTTCACCCTCCTCTTCTTCCTTCTCCTTCACTCCCCCTCTTCTTCTTCCTTCTCCAGTTTTCTTCTCTCTCATCCACTCAAACATATAAATACATACTTCATATATTATTTATAAGTTTCTGCTCAGTCCTCACTCACTCAACGTGCTTTTTGTAAAAATGATCACCTTTGCTAACCTATGTCCTTCAAGACAAGGATGCCGAAGATCCTTCAATATTGAGGATCATCCCCAGTCAATAATTCATAAGCGAAAATATTTGGATTCCAATCAACTTCACAAAATTTGTCTTTAGAATATGAAAAATTTATGTTCAAGTAAACAGATATGCCTGAAACTGAGAACTGGGGGTAGAAACTTTGAGAGAAGGCGTACAGTATTTGTAATTTTTCTCACTCTTTAAAATATGTTATCAGTATTGTTTTTACTTTCCTTGCCTTATTACCATAGGTAAGGAAAGTATTGCTTTCCGAAAAAAATTAAGGTACCCCAATTTGTAAATTTCTATACGTTTCGAGGTCCCCTGAGTCCAAAAAAGTGGGTTTTGGGTAATGTGTGAGTGTGTGTGTGTATATATATATATATATATATATATATATATATATATATATATATATATATATATATATATGAGTGTATGTGCGTCTGTGTACACGATATCTCATCTCCCAATTAACGGAATGACTTGAAATTTGGAACTTAAGTTCCTTCCCCTATAAGGATCCGACACGAACAATTTCGATCAAATACAATTCAAGATGCCGGCTAAAATGGCGAAAATGTTGTCAAAAACAGGGTTTTTCGCGATTTTCTCAAAAATGGCTCCAACGATTTCGATCAAATTCATACCTAAAATAGTCATAGTTAAGCTCTATTAACTGCCACAAGTCCCATATCTGTAAAAATTTCAGGAGCTCCGCCCCATCTAGGTAAAGTTTGATTTTAGATTCATAATTATCAGGCTTCAGATACAATTTAAACAAAAAATTCCAAATGGAAAAGATTGAGCATGAAAATCTATACAATTAATGTTCAGTAGCATTTTCACCTAAAATTTAAAATAAGCTCGAAATTCGAAAAAATGCTATTATTTCAATTGCAAACTGTTTGCAACTGTTGATTCTATTAAATCATTCACTAAGAAGAGATAGCAGACCTCGTGTGTCTCCAGCGTTATAGTCCTGTCACCAGCTGGCTTAGATCTTTGAATAGTAGACTTGAATTGCGCGGCCTCACTAGCCTCAAAAACACTAGCCTCAGGTGATAAATTTTCATAACGGCAAGGAAAGTTGTGTGAGTGAGCCACACCAGATTATTCTTGTAAAAATTGTAATAGAAATCTCGATATAGAAGTGCAGTAATTTTTTAAATTCTAATCGATGAATGCCAAGAATATATTTTTCAGAAGTAATTATGACTTGGAGGAATTATGAAGGTTGTATGACTTGGAAAAATTTGTTTGTCTTTTATAGGATTTATGCAATTATGATTTTTTGATAAATATAAAATATTATTGAGAAATGAACAGGTTTACCAATAATTTAAAATTCGTTCTCTTCACTTTCGATAAAAAACATTATCGCTATATGATCAGTATCACTGGTTGGAGAGGTACAAGGATTTTTTCAAATAAACATTCAGGAAATTGAAATTTCACGAATTCAGATCACATTCCACTTTACCTTACATTGGTTAAAAGTTGAGAAAAGGAAACACAATTTAGATGCCGAAGTAATAGGAGGTAAATAACTGAACAGAAACCAAATATTCTTCTACATTACTTCATCTACATCATATAAATTTTTATGCAAGGAAATAGCTCTACATCGAACGTGAATGAGAATAATCTTGTATCTCAAATTGATGAACTTGACATTCTATTGAAAATTATGCAATACATATCTCTGGAAGGTTACAAATTTTTGTAAAAATACATAGAAAATAATGTTATTGAATATAACTTGGATAGTTTGAACAAACTCTCGTCAGTATACAAGTGTTACATTTCAGCTGGACTCGTCATTAACCAGATTGTGGGAAACAAAGTAATTCTCATCATTGTTTTGTTATGATTGTGAATCATTTTATTGTCTTTTAGTACAATCGCACTGGTAATTTGTTTTTTGTCCAACACTAGAGGAAGGAATCAGACTTGAACATGAAGCACTTGGCGCTCTTCAAGCATGACCAATGCAATGCACTAGGATTGTGAACTTGACAGCAATAATGATAGCATGGTTTCGTCTTGTAACAACAACAAATTATTACTTCTCTCACCAGCAGCTTCGTTATTTGCCTGCTAATTGGAAGAAATGTGCATTATTCCAACTACCGTACTCTATTAACTGCTCGAAAAAATGGTTTTGCATCCTAGCATTTGCATAATTTCGCTGTTTTAGTAATACAACTTTGAGATAATTTTAGCTTTGTAATGACGTCATGCCAACGTCGTTCATAAATTCTTCCTTACAATTTTTAGTCATCGTCCAGTTAGAAAAAAATCCTGTATACTGCATACATCATACTCTCAATGGGCCGTATTCATAAAAAAGGATATGCTTATGAAATATGAAGGAAATCCTTCCACTTGTATTCATAATAATTTCGATAAAAACCTTGTACTTCTAGAGCAGAAGCATATCCTTATACTCTTGAAAAAGTAAATGAGTATTAATAAACTTCACCATTTACTTCACATAAAAAGCATATCCTTGAAAAATTATGAGTCTGGTCAAGAGATAGCTCATTTTGGTAGTGAACGTTTGTTTTCGAGATGTTCGGCGCGATGGCAGATGTTGTGGATGTGAGGGACGTTAAGTATTACAAGACCCGCTTACCTGCACTTTTCTTAATTTAAAGCATTATACAATACAGCTTTGAAAAAGAAAATGTACTGTGGCTTGCAGACAGATTCTTAGGAACAAGTGATGAAACTCGGGAAGGTGCTTTGTCATCTGTTCATAGGATGATGGTTTTCGGCGTCATCTCAGTGATTCCAGCATAGACTAAAGTTAAACTTTGTAATAGTCAAGCAACTGAATCTCGAACTGTGAATGCAGTGATTGACAGCATACTTGCACATAAAGAAAAACACTACACTCACATGGGCTACTTTTTAACAAATTAATAAAAATCTTGTTTATTTGTAAAGATTAACCCTTTATTTCGTAAAAACTTAATTTTCTACATTTCAACTCGAAAATAACCAAGGTTGAAACTAGTTGTTGAACTATTTTAAAGTTTTTACAAAATAAAGACCACCTACTACAAGATTTTTATATTGTTTTTATTAATTTGCATACTAAGGTATGTCCAAATACCACACATGCCGAACTGAAACTCTAACAGCTCAGCGAACCGCGCAATCCGACGTACATCGTGCCGTACAGCGAATATTAGCATATTATGTTTCATAATGTTGAAAATCAGCTGTTAACCATTCGCCGCTCTTTTAACCGTTTGCTGTACTGCTGAACATGAATACCGAATTTTATTGTATTTTTCTTTAGGGCTACTTTTAATATAAATAATAATTTAAAAGGGTTCTTAGATTTATATTTTTATTTATTTTATAAATACAGAAGTATAGGCCTCTTCTTATTTTATTAAATTTATGTTTTGGATGATTCAAATAGAATAACTTGGATGGATAAATTCCAATATTAAAATATTATTGACCAAGAACTCTGTAATACGACAATTCATTAAATCAAATTAACCAATTTGAAATTATATACATTTTATTGTCTTTAACTAATTATTAATTTAATTAAATAATCATAAATTGACTGGAATAGATTCGGTAAATACCATACTCTTATTTATTTCAATGAATTCTCCAATATAATTTGAAATCACAAAGGCGGGTAAATGATTGAAGAATAAAACATTTAGCTTTTTTCTCGGTTCAAATGGTTTAAATTCGCTGTGCGGTTCGTTTCACGGCGCAATGCACGGCGGATTGCGCGGTGTGTTGCGCTGTTCGAGGTTCAAAAGGAACGCCAAAAAATGGAAAGTTCTCAAAAGGGTACTATGGCATTATTTTTAAACTAATTGAATAGCATGATTATTGGTTCGTACTTTAATTTAATACAAATTTTTCAAGTAAAAATTTCACATAAATAACTTAACCCTTACATTGTAATATTTTTCTACAACTGCTCGTAAAACACTTCTTTACTTACTGAAAACTAACGAAAAATAGCTGATTAGGCTAGCTACGCATACGCAGTATGTTTTTACATTACACTTGCTACGCATGCGCAGTAGGCAGCAGATACGTTATTTCAGTGTTGTCAAAGTTATAAAATTGTTCATAACATCAGCAATAGCGACTTTTACAGCATTAAAAAAATAAATCTCAAGAATTTGATAATAACATTGAAAAGATTAATTTTAGCAGTAAAATGTTGAATTTAATTTTCTAACAATAAATAATCTCAGCATTTAAGTTATTTTAATTGATGTCATTAATTTAGAAAAAGACTAATTTTGTCTGTGATCAACTTATTGATCACTGATTCAATTTTCCAATACAGCCATCGATTAGGGTTTTAGCTTTTAGGTGATTCAATCATACAAATTTGAGGGCAAATTATACTGCAGTTGTAGAAAAAATATTGTATGTAATTCTAATTATGTATGACATCTAAAATATTCTATGTCAATAGAATAGAATATGTTAATTCACCAATAAATACATTTCAATGTAGATTAGTCGTCAATAAAATCCCAGCTATAAAACTTATGAAAATTCGAATAACATAAAATTCATACACACATATAATCATCACTCAAAATAAGTATTTTTCACAAATAGTATTTTAATAACATTTAAAGCTCTTTTAATCCCAGTTCACAAGTATAAGCAAATATGATCTTACAAAATCATAAAATACATTAAGAATGAGGATCAAAAAAAAATTCCAATTGCTCCGGTACTGATCATGTGTAGAATGGGTACTGAATATGTATACAATATTTGCTTCATACGTTCATAACAATTTTTTGTAGTAGTCCAATTGGTGTAATAAATAAATTGGTATAATATCATTCTGTAGATGTGGTATAATAAACCACCTACTGTCATAGAGAATAGAATAAGAAGATACTTACTTACTTACGAAGCGCTACAGCCCTGCGTGGACCTTGGCCTCCTCAACAATTCGCCTCTATTCATCTCTCTGATTAGCCAGTCTCCTCCAGTTCCTCACTCCTAGGCACGCTAGATCTTATTCCACATCCTGCAGCCAACGTATTCTCGGGCGACCTCTTTTCCTCGTTCCTTCCATTCTTCCAAGCATCTGCCTCTGCATCCTATTATTCTCCATTCTTTGGACATGTCCCAGCCAGCTGAGTCTTCTATGCCCGATTGCAGAATCGACAAATAACGTCGCCCATAGTTAACAGCGGACTCAACTATTTAACAGCTTAACAGGCCAATTTCGTTGCAGAGACGTTCTGTTAGCTATTGCTCTGCCGACAGGTAACAGCGCGCCAACAAACAGGTTTTTCCGTTGCAGAGACGAAAACCCTACAGGCAGATGACGTCATCTGAGGCTACCAATAACTAAAAATGTGCTCTTAATTTGAATGCCCAAAATCGTGCTTATAAATCCACTATACATTCGCGCCAAGTGTATTCTAAGGTTATGTTGACTTGTTTGCATGTTCTAAAAGACAGACGAAAATGATCATAAATAGTTGATATTAATAATAATAATAATAACATTAACTATTTTAAACTGTAGAAAAGGGTAAATAAACTGAATAAAATAACATTGACTATTCAAGTAGCTTGGACGAAGATGTAATACAATTTTCAATACTTAATTTAAATAATCAATTATTATTAATTTTAATAATAAGCACCGTATGCAGAGTCATTAGAAATATATCTTGTAAACTGGCTGCTTTGCTTCCAAGATATATCATAATGCCAGAGGGCAATGGAATAATTCTGGTCAAAAAATTTTTTTATTAATATTATACTATAATAAATACACCAGTCACTTATTTTACTTCTACCGCTAATTTTATTTTACATAATTCATTCATTTAGCTATAAAAAAATCAAACTGAAATAAAAGTAAATAAAATCAAACTGATAATAATTACAAATTAGTCTGCAGTTCACGATCTTGATTTGTAACCTCCCAGCATAAACAACACAATAAGCAGACAGCAGTTTTGTGATAAACAAGCGCTATGTTGTGACGTCATCCGACTGGAGGTTTGGAAGAACTGTTCTCAGTGATTCCCTCTTCGTTGCCAATACATTAGTTGAATAGAAGCATAACACGCAAAGAAGTGGTATGAGCAGCAATGTGACTTATGTGTGTGCCTTATCAGAGCCATAGCTAACAGGGGTCTGGCAAACGATTCTGCAACGAACATCTATTTATGGGCGAGTTGTTAACTAATGGCTCTGTTAACTATGGGTGACTTTATATAGCGACTCTGCAACCGGCCACTAGACTTTATGAATCGTACTATGTCATTTTCACGCAGAATGTTACTTATCTCCGCATTGCTTCTGATTCTCCACTCTTCATTTTCGCATATGGGGCCATGAATTCTTCTCATTACTTTTCTTTCGAAAATCCTCAATGTTTTCATATTTTGGGAGTTGAAAACTCAAGTTTCACAACCGTATGTCACTACCGGTCTTATAAGTGTTTGATATAGTTTTACTTTCGTACATCTTGATATTAGTCTAGACTTCAAGCATAAGAGGATATCCCATGGTATAGGACGTTTATGTCCTAATTTCAATGTAAACTCAAGCCGATAGTCCTAGTATTTCTTTTTGTGAAGCTATGTGACATTGGTGGTCTCTCAAACTGTGCCGTTCATACATTCTCCCCCCAACAATACACTAATAATATACAGTAGTCGACAATAATCGGCTTCAGTTAACCAGAAATCGGCTTGAAATTTGGAACATAAAAAACCTATATCATGAGATTTATTATTATGCTAATCTTTTCTCTATGTTACTACTTATTGCAGGTATAAAAAATTGTCTGAAATCAGGAAGAACTCACTTGGACACTTTCCACCACTAAATTATATCACTTTACAATTATTTATTCAATTTACTATAAGAAGTGGGAAAGAGGAGAAAATATTGTGATACACTCTACAATAGCCTATTACAATTAATTATTAATTTAGTTTAAAATAAGAAGCGGGGAAAGAGAAGGAAATATTGTGAGCAATAAAAACTGAAAAGGCTGGAAAATTGAAATAAGATGGGTTAGGTTGGAGAAGGGTTTGAAAATGGAGATAAATACAAATGATGTTGTTTGCTATGTTATTGTGTTTTTATGAATGACTAGCCGTCAGGCTCGCTTCGCTCACCATATCCGTCTAGCAAGGGGGCTCCGCCCCCTGGACCCCCGACTGGATCGTCCAGGAATGAGATCAGCAGGCTCGCTTCGCTCGCCTGCATTTTTCATTTGAGCATTTCTATCATATGTTAGGACAATCCAGTCGGGACTAAACGTCCAGACTAAACGTCTGGCTGAATGGATATGGCGAGCGAAGCGAGCCTGACGGCTAGATATATGATATTCCCAGGATTGAAGTAGCAGTGCCCAATCAATTTTTCCGCAATTAATGAGTTTAAATCTTCAACTTGGTGCCAACCTAACAAAGTCAACTCAACTTAATGCCAACCTGACAAAATTATAAATTTAGTTGCCAGTTAACAACTGTTTCGAAGAGGTACTCTATCTAGATTATAGTTCTATAGTAACATAAATATGATATGGAAATTTCAATTATAATTAAGAGATTGGGAGAAGAAGAATATACATGCTAAAAGACGAACTTTAAACCCTTAAAAACAACCCTTTGAGTTGAAATATTGCCAAAAGATTTCTTAGTGCGCCTCTAAAGGGCCAACTGAACATACCTACCAAATTTGAACGTTTTTGGTCCGGTAGATTTTTAGTTCTGCGAGTGAGTGAGTGAGTGAGTCAGTCAGTCAGTCAGTCAGTCAGTCAGTCAGTGAGTGCCATTTCGCTTTTATATATATAGAGTAGCAGAGGTAACCCGTGCTCTGCAAGTATCTATTTTAAAACTCGACAAACTGAAAACTTGACCGAGTGGAATCTTGAAGAGTTTGAAATAGGCCTAAAACCATCCCCGGATGATCAAGAACCTATATGCAAAATTTCAAATTAATCAGTGCAGTGGCTCAGACGTGATGATGCGTCAAGCATAATTTTCTTATTATATCCCGTACGAGTATAAGCCATTTCTTTCCTTTATTGTAGTATAGATTAATGAATAGTTTTGTTTTGGTTGTAGCGATGAGGTGTCGCGACACCACTACTACCGGCAGCTGCGGCAGAACGTGGCGGAACGCGGCCTGGTTCACGCCGGCAGCTCGGAGGAGGCACTCTATCTGCTCGCGGGCCTCGCGCTGCAGGCCGATCAAGGCGACTACACACCGGCACCTACCCCCACTACGGCCCCCCCAACCACATACTTCCAGCCCAACGACTATTTCCCACAACAGGTACTGTACTAATACATTCAATTGTAGTTGTATGTTATTACTCTATCATCACAGTGTACATCATCATTAAGTTTTGGGTGATCGTAGAAAAGTAAGGGGTTTTCATAATAATATGATTTAAAAATTATGAATAACAATATAAAAACATGTTGTTTTTAACATTTTTAATAAGGTAGCCCATACAAGTGAATTTAATATTATTTATTGTGTATGACCTTTTATTTGTAATTACTTTCATGGCAAAAAATGAATAAAATCTGACTTCAACTTCCATTAAACAAGCTTTTAATGGGAGAGATTTCATCATATTGGCAAAAAACCTTCAACTAGAAAAAATGAAATTCACACTGTACAAAAACGAACATGTAAGGTAGAATTTCAATCAGTATTGGCAATATAAATAATAAAATAATGATTTATTTATCAGAAACGATTGTTGGCTCAGTAGAACCTCGCTAATTCTTCTCCTACGAGATTAGCATGTTCGGAATAACAAAAAGTTCGGACTATTGGATGAACTCGTTTGTACATAAAAATATAGACTACCAGGTAGCCTAGTTCAAGTCTTGAACTATATTCTGAACAGAAACGCTACTTTTTATTTGTTTATTTGTTGCTCAAATAAGCTTTTGACCGCTTATGGGTAATGGGATGAGATGATCAGTGTCAATGAGATCCCTAGAAATTGTGAGGACCTGGGCGAAGGTCATTTGCGGAGCTCCCTAATCATACTAATCTTTTTATTTCCTGATTATGTTTACTTAAGTGGGAGGTTTGGACAAGCAACAGAATACAGATACAAGTTTCTTGTTGGATTTGATTAACTTAATGATTCTTGTTATGACTATTGTCAAATTAGTATTTTTATTTATTGAATAATGAGAGAAAATCTTGTAGAAACAATCTCAAAAATGAAACAAGCGCGAAAGAAGTTCTAAGTTGATGAACAATCAATTGAGTTAATATTACCTTTTCAATGTTTTGTTTTACTATTACAAGATAGAAAAATTCTATGCAATTGATTTTTCTAGTAGTTTAAAATCATCTTCCGGCAGCTTCAAACGGCAAACAGCTCGATTAGGTCTGCATAATCAATACTGGAGGCAACGCCGTTCTCGATTGCCATTGGCAATATTGTTGAGAACGTTATCCTTACCTGGCACACTGCTAATCTGAGATATTTTATGTTTCGATCATTTGTAAACTTGCTACTTCCACAGGAATTGTGAGGAGAATATTATCAAAGCTATGTTGTGGAGACATTCACGTACTTGTCATCAATCGTATAGCTCTATATAATATTGTCATTTCTATATAATTTCCTCTCTCTTCCGCACTCTATCTATGTATCAATCTTTCGCTCTCCTCTTTCTTTCTCATTCTTTGCTGCTATCAGAACATAGCTCCATTAATTCTGCATTTTTTTGGCAAATATAAAAATTTATCTTATTTTTTAGTAGGATACCATTAATAAAAGATTTAGTATACGGTATCCACATTGGGACACCAAGTATCCGAGTAAGTCGCGCGGCATTGATCTTATTGCTTTCATTACACTGTAAACACCAGATTTTGGTGTAAAGACACCAGGGTTTAGTGTTCGACTAGTTTCTCATGTGTATAATGAACGCTCGAAACACCAACCTGTGTTTTCAATTTTCCTTGAGTAAAGTTATTGTACATAATAATAAAATGAAAAACTGATTATTTCGACAATGAATTGATGCCTGTACTTATGTGTGAATGTGTGAGTTGTAGATGGTGAAGAGCGGCAACGAGTCGCGCCTGGTGCAGATGGCGATTGGCGCACACCGCGCGAATCGCGGCCTGAGTCGCGCCGACGCAGAGGTGCACTACATCCGTGAGGCATCCAGCGCTGACACCTCCCCCCTCCCGCACGCCTCTCACCTCTATCGGCTCAGGTACAAGAAGCAGGAGGCCAACTGCGTCCTCCTCTCCATCTGCACTCAGGGCATACAGCTCTACGAGGAGAACTCATCCAAGTCGCTCAACGGCACCTTCCTTTGGAACGACATTGAAAAGCTTTATTTCGATGTGAGTGGCTTGATCCTAGCCGTGCCTAACCTAACCTAACCCAACCTAACCGAAGAGGCCCGTTACACGAACAAGATCTTTTAAAATACTAATGATCAACAAACCCTGATGGAGTACTAGGCCATCTTCTGTTAAATATCTGACAGTCTAATAGGTTGGAACATTTTTTGATTCTAGTAGGTCAAAGATGAGTTATACATTATTTGGTAGTAATAGACGACACCCAACACAACTCAATGTTACCCAACCCTTTGTGTGTATCATGACAGACTTCTACCAATTTATAATTGACTACCTACGTCTGTTTTGGTCAAAATATGCCAAGAGGCTCATGATGCAGCTACCTTTCCCTCTCCGTCCTTTTTCAAACCATTTTTACACCTCAAGTGTTTTAGGCTACTTTACTTTTCCTATGCTATTAAACACCAACATGATATTCCTCGATTACGACTACCTGAACTGGTATTCAGTATTAAGTGTATCTATTTTTCATTTAATAATGAAGAAAGCTTCCGATAATTTGAACTTATAATGTTTAATAATTCCAGTTATTCTGCAGAGTGGTGTAGGCTGCTGTTGAATTAATATATTGGATATTTTCTGTATTGCGTGTCAAGACAGTGCAGATCGAGCCAAGACATGCGTCTCAATTCCGTTGTACTTAGAAAGAGAAAAGTAGAATTATAAGGATGGTAATATAAATAATTTTAGATATTTGAAAGAATAAGACGTTGATGTTGCCAATGCCACTACTGCATATTTGTTCAAAATCAATTTAAATTACAAAACCAGGTATCATGGCAACACCTGCCACATTTTTATGAAGGTTGCCATGATACCTTGTTCTATAATTAAAATTGATTCTGAACAAATATAGTGGTATTGACAATATCAAATTCTTATTCTTCCAATTATGGATAAATACCAAAAAATCTCTTCCAATACAATCAAATTAGTTATGGATATGGTGTGATCATGGAAAAAATGTAAGTATATATTCAGTATACGCCATTTTATAACATACTATTAAATGAAATTTCCTTAGTGTTCTAAACTTTTCATAGAAATTTCAACTTTTCATCTCAGTTTCAATTTGTTCAACTTGTTACGTTTAAAAAAGATTTTTTAACGATTGTTTTGTATTGCTTTTTCAGAGGAAAAAATTTGAAATCCGTGCAAACTGGCAACCTTCTGGTCAAAAACTAACCTATTACACTAGCTGCGATGAAAAAAGTAAACACTTATTAGCACTCTGTAGAGAAACGCATCAGTTTAGCATGAGCATACAGGCTCGATTAGCTGAAGTTCGAAGAAAAGAAGCTGAAGGTGAGTGAGTTTTGCATCTATTGTTTGACATGCCTGAGTATTATTCTCTAGTTTTCTATTTTCAGTTTATCATACTGATTGTTTGTAATTATTACATTATAATTCTAACACTAAGTAGTTCAACCTAGTTTAGGTTTGGAAGGATTTCTTGTACACTATAAAAAGCTTTATCAACTAAATATTTTTTCATTTGTTTTTTGAAAATCTTCAAATCATCATTACTTTTCAAGATTTGAGGTAGCTTGTTATAAATTTCCTACCAATATAATCTGGTTTTTGTTCAAATAACCTACTATTGTGACCCATTATATGATAATCTGCTCTGTTTCGCGTATTATACTCATGAACATCTGAATTCTGGATCACACCACTCGTTTTCACATGCATTACAACTTCATATACATACAAAGATGGCACAGTTAATAGACCAAGCTTTTTGAATAAAGGCCTACAAGAGTCTAACCTATTCACTTTCTCTATACATCTGAGTGCCTTCTTTTGAATCTTAAACACTCTGTCCATATTTTGTTGAGATGAATTACCCCATACTAAAATAGCATACCTAATATGAGATAGTATAAGTCCATGGTAAGCAGTTAACAGTAGTTTTTTATCATTCAGCCTAGCAAGCTGCCGCAGGACAAATACCCCAGATGATATCTTATTACATATCCTCTCAATGTAAGGATGCCATGTTAATTTCCTGTCCAATAAAATTCCCAAGAATGCTACTTTCTCTTCTTGGTCTAATTCATTTTCCTCTACAAACACATTTATTTCTCTATCCTCTACTGAATTATATTTACTTTTGAATTGTAGGAATTGACATTTCTTACTATTTATTGTTAATTGCCTTTGCTTCAAGAATTGGACAATTGACTGTACTCCAGTAAAAGCATTTATTTCTAGACTATCTAATAAATAATTGTTAAAGATAAGCGATGTGTCATCAGCAAACAACAGAGCTCTGTGATCTTTTAACTCTTTTGGTAATTGGTTCACATACAACAGAAACAGTAAGGGACCCAGAATTGAGCCTTGAGGTACTCCAGCCTGGACCTCCAGTTTTTGAGATTTAATTTTTACTATTTCATTCCCATCCACCTTGGTAAGCTCAACACACTGGTTTCTACCTATGAGATATGATTCAAACCATTTTAGTTCTATACCATTCACACCTACAGTTTTTAGTATTTCCAATAATATTCTATGGTTCACACAATCAAAAGCTTTGGATAAATCAAGAAATATTGCGGCTGCCTTCTCACCTGAATCTATTATATCTATTAGTCTTTCAACAAGGGATACTATTGCAGTCTTAGTAGATTTCCCTTTCTGGAACCCATGCTGTTCATCACATATGAAATTAATTTCTTCCGGGTGCATCAATAACCTATTTAAAACTACTCTTTCAAAAATTTTACTTATTACATTTAGAATACTAATGGGTCTATAATTTTCAACTCTTTCAGAATCACCGCTCTTGAAAATAGGCAAAATTTTTCCTTGTTAAAAGTCAAAAGTCAAAATCTTTATTGTTGAAAACATTTAACAATGTTATAACAACGTCAGAACAGTAGCTAAAAAATTACAGAAGAATAAGGTTAAAATTATACAAATGATACAAGAAACATGTAACAGTAGCAAACTTAAAGACACTCTAACTCTCTCTACTTATTGTAAAATCAGAATTCAAATAATCTTCAATAGAGTAAAAACACTTTTCAATCAGTATTTTCTTTATAAAAGACTTAAAATGATTTTTATCCATAATTCTAACCTCAAATGGTAATTTATTAAACAGCTTAATAGTCATGTAACGCCAATTTTTCTGAGCAGTAGTCCAATAGTGAGAGTCAATCCTTATATTTAGCCTACTTCTTGTATTGTAATCGTGAGTCTCGGCATTCAGAGTATATTTGTGCACATGCTTCCTCATATATAACAAGCATGTAAATATATATAGAGAGGGAAGAGTCAACATTTTTAAGTTCAAGAAAAGGGGCTTACAAGTTGCCAGTGGTGGCGCATGACAAGTTATTCTTATTGCTTTCTTCTGAAGCTTGAAGAGTGTCGGTAACATAGAGCTATTTCCCCACAATTGAATACCGTATGCCAAATGACTATAAATATGAGCATAATATACATTTATCATCACCTCATGTCTTACAATATTTCTTAACCTACGTAACATGAAAATTCCCTTTGCAAGCTTACTACATACATCAAGAACATGATCTTTCCAATTAAGATTGGTGTCAAGTGTTAATCCTAGAAATTTGAAGGAACTGAGTTTTTCTGATTTTCTGCTGAAAGTGAATTGCAGGTCCTTTGTTTTAAGCTTGTTAAGACATAGAGCGTTAGAAGCACACCAATCTTCAATTGCTGTTGTGCAATTCTCAGTTGTAGTGTTGATTGAAGCTTCATTAAGACCACTAACTCTTAGTCCTAAATCATCTGCAAAAAGGTATGGGTGACTATCATTACAACATTCATTGATAAAATTAGGCAAGTCAATTCAAATTCAATTCAAATTCAAATTTATTTATTCAAGTAAGTTAGTTACAATACATTCTGGTTCATACACGAATCTACAATAAATTACAGTACAACAGCCAATTATGCAGCAAATTTCACATATTATGAAAACTTATTAATTACAATGAAGATTGAATGCAACATTAGAATATTGATAATATAGTATTGTAATATAACTACATAAATCAGCGGTGTTTCAACAATGAATAAATGATAATTTCAATGAATAAATATACACCCCACTATATATTATATGTGTTGGGGTATAAGTAATTAGTTGCTTATTGCGTGTAATAATTACTATTTACAAACTTCATTCACTGATATGGGATTAAAGTTTTTTATAATAAAATTAGTAAAAATGTATAATACAAACAAACAAAATTATGGAATTAGTAAATAAATATTAATGTTCTATTAAGGATAATAATAAGAAAGGTTATTTTTAGAAAAATGAAAAACAGTAAAGAGTGGAATGAAGAATAAATAGTTTCAATATTTACAGTCTAACTAAATTTTCACAATTTTCCACTCCAATATCAACCAACCAGGAAAATAAACTTTTCTTGAACCTGTGTCTATTGAATTCTTCCCTAATGTAACTTGGTATTGAATTATAAATTTTTGGTCCCAATATGTGTAGTTTCTTTGCCCAAATGTAGTGTTCATCCTTGGTACTATTGAATACGTGTTTCTCTGCCTTGTTTGATGGTTATGATCTGCCAGTCTTATGTGTTCGTTGTTTCTCCTCATTCGCGTGATGATAGCCTGGATGTAGAGTTGTCTTACACTCAGTACTTTACTGTCCTTGAAAAGAATGTTCGTGGGGAATTGATTCTCCTTGAAGCCTATTATTTTTAGTATTCGTTTTTGAAGTTTATAGAGAGGTTCAACATGTGTAAAATTCGTAGCTCCCCAGATAATTATGACGTATCTTAAAATGATTGCACTAAAGAAAAATAAACAGTTTTTAATGTCTCATAGTTGAGGATTTTACGGAGTTGATAGAATTTGTAGAGAAGCTTCCTGATCCGGGTAATTGATAGATTAATGTGCTTGTCCCATTTGAATTTGTTGTCCACTATTGTTCCTAAATATTTTATTTCATTGACTTGTTGAATTGAAGGGCAATCACACGGGTTGTTGGTGCTTCCACAGTGATGCAGGATTATTGAAGAATCCGGTGGTCTCGTCCGTTCTGTCAGAGAAAAGGCTAAAAATTTCGTTTTTGTTGCATTTACTGTAAGCAAATTTTCTCTTAACCATTTATCGACTTTGATCAATTCTTCCTGTGCCAGATTAAAAACTTCCTCCCAGGTGTTTCCTTCAAATAGTATACACGTATCATCAGCAAAAGCTATTACTCTTCCTCTTATCTTAATTGAACATAGCTCATTTGCATATGCCAAATACAGAATTGGCCCAAGAACTGTTCCTTGGGGAATCCCAAACTTCATCGTTTCCTCTGAACTGAGATGTTCTTCAACTTTGACTTTTTGACGCCGGTCACAGAGGTATGATCTAAACCATGCTAGAGGAACTCCTCTAATTCCCATGGCTTCTAATTTCTTCAGCAGCAAACTGTGATTAACAGTGTCAAAAGCTTTTGCTAGGTCCAGGAACACTGCTGCACATTTTTTGTTATTTTCTAGCTTATCTGTGACAAAATTTGACAATTCTAATACCGCATCTTCTGTACTCCTCCCCTCACGAAAACCAAATTGATTCCTAGATAGTAAGTTGTTTTTTTCCATGTAATTCACAAGACGTTTCTTTACCAGTTTTTCCAAAATCTTAGAAATATTGCTTATAAGTGAAATAGGCCTGTAATTGGTGGCATTTGTTTTGTCGCCTCCTTTATGTAATGGTCTAACACATGTCTCTTTCATAGCTTTTGGAAAAATTCCTTTTGACAGACTTAAATTAAATATGTGAATTAATGGTTTTACAATTACATTTTTTATCGACTTCAATGTTCTATTATTGATTCCATCAAGTCCTGGAGCACTGTCATTTCGCAAACTACTAATAGCTTCAAGAAGCTCATCTTCAGTTACTGGGTGAAAGTAGATGGAGTGTAGAGTTCTTGTAACAGGTTTATATTGGGATATGATTTGGTCTAGTGGTTTTCTTAAGGAATCTATTATTGTCTCCGCCATTTCTTCACCTACATTTGTGAAAAAGTTATTCATGTGGTTGAGCACAGTTTCTGGATTTTCCTTTAGATTGAAAATCCTATCATCTATTTTAATAGCATTCAATTTCATTTTTGTTTTTGATTTAGAGTCAGTAGCATCTTTGATTACTTTCCACATTTTTTTATTATCCTTTCCAGCTTCATACAATTTCTCTCTATAGTATTGGTCCTTTGTTTCATGAATTAAAGCTGTGAGTGTATTCCTATACCGACGATAGAAGTTGGTTAAGTTAATGTTGTTTGGGTCTTCCTTTCTTCTTTTGTTGAGTAGATTTCTGGTTCTTATTGCTGCTACTATACCTCTGGTGATCCATGGTTGATGGGTTTGTACTTCTTCTGCCGCCGATGCTGCTTGATATTATTTTGTATATGTTGTCTCAGAGTTGATAAGAAGGTGTCATAAGATGTATCTGGATTATTATCTTCTAAAACATGAATCCACTCCTCATTCAGTAGTTCATTCTTCAAGCTATTAATGTCTATTTTCTCGTTTATTTCATGTGTTCCAGTTTCATTTGCACTATTTCTCGAAATATGTTGCACTCCTAGAATTGTGGTGAAGTGGTCAGTTATTGTTGATTCATAAATGATTGGAAAAAGATTATCTCTGGAGTTGGTAGCAATGTGATCTATGCAAGAAGCAGTTTCTGTTGTAGTTCTGGTTGCTTGTTTAATGCAGAGTCTGAGCCCATGCTCGCTTAGAAGATCGCAGTAGTCATTCAATTGATGATGTGGACGAATTTGAAGGGTGTTAATATTCATGTCTCCGGCACATATGACTTTTGCCCTCTTAATTCATTCAGGATCGATTCCAAGTCACTCAGGAAATCTGTAATATCATTGAAGGACGGTGATCTGTATATTGCAAGGATGTTCCACTTTTTGTCTGCTGCATCCAACCGAATATGTAGGACATTTGCCTGGTTAATATGTAGCTCAACACATTGTACATTTATACTATCTTTAACATAAACAACTACACCATCATTTTGTAATGGGTTGTTTATGGTGGAAAATACATCATATCCTCGAATGGACTGGAGTACAAATTCAGTCCTAATCCAGCATTCGGTTAGAATAATAACATCAAAAGAAAAATTAATGTCGCACAATTGAATCATCAGCTCATCAAAATTTCTTCTGATACTCCTTATATTGAGACAGAAGATGCTCAAATCACAAGAACTCAATGCTGCACAAAGTTGTTGACTGTTGTTGATCACTTCATCGTTTATTTCTTCAAAATAATCAAGATCCTCGAAGCTGAGCAAATTTGATAAGTTGTTGTTACTCAGTCATTTATATAGATTATAAATAGAAGTGGTCCCAGTATAGATCCCTGTGGGACCCCGAAATTTATCATCTCACCACTTGAGAATTCCCCATTTTCAATGACATATTGTTGCCTGTTGCTGAGATAGGAGTCAATGAGATTTACTGCTGCCCTGTCAAGACCATAGTAAGATAGCTTATCACATAATTTTCCATGCTCTACTGTGTCAAATGCACGTGACAGATCAAAGGATCTTAGATTAACTTTTCTCTTTTGTTCCAAACTACTTATAATATCATGTACTAGATCCAACACATTGTCGCATGTACTCAAGTTTTTTCTGAATCCGTACTGATTTTTTGATAGTAATTTGCTATTTTCGAAGTATTCAGCTAGTTGCTTGTGGAGGAGCTTTTCAAATATCTTGGAAAATATCTGCACTATGCAAATGGGTCTGTAATTTTCTATTTTCGACTTGTCACCTTTCTTATGAGTAGGCATCATTTTAACTTTTTTTGGCCGTCAGGGAATATGCCATAGTCTATACATTTATTGAATAAGTGTGTCAATACTTCAGAGACCCTATTAGCAGCTAATTTCAAAATAAAAGAGTTTAAGCCATATACATCTAAGCAGTTACTGTTACCTATTCCATTAATAGCAGCAAATACCTCTTCAACTTTAACATGACTGAAGCTGAACTTCGTAACTGGTTGTGGTATTTTCTTGACATAATAGCTGGAATCAAAATTGCTCTTGGAATGGTTCCTATCTGCTTGTCCACTCTATCTATAAAAAATCTATTTTTGTCATTGATTGGCATATCACATTCAATTTTGGAAGATTTACTATTCCTACAAACATGTCTGTTAACTATTTCCCAAGCCGCTTTAGTTTTGTTTTTACTATCTGAAATAAATTTACTGTTAAATTCAATTTTGGCTTTTTTTATTGCTAATTTATATTGCTTTTTACTATTATTATACTCCTCTTTTATTGTGTCACTAAGGCAGTCTTTATACAAATAGAATAATTGTTCACACTTTATTTTTAACATTTGCAGTTCAGGTGTATACCATTTATTATAATCTCTAATCTGATATATCTTCCTTTTAACTAGCGGATAAGCCATATTAACCGCCCCCATAAACAAGCTTTGAAATTTTTGTATTTTATGACTAATATCATCAAGCTCATAGACTGAAATCCAGTTTAAGGATTCTAGATATGCCAGGAATAGGTTTGTCCTATCTGCACTAATTTGTCTTAGTAGTATTGTTTTTTTCTTTTTATCGATACAAGACTTTTTTTGAATTTTAACTTTTAGACTCAAGGCATAATGATCTGAAAAAATTGTATGTAATACTTTACTCTCCCATCGGCTGAAATGTAAATCAGTGGCAATGTTGTCTATACACGATCCTTGTGAATTAATATTATTAATGTTTGGTCTGGTTATTTCCTTAGTTGTAATAGACATATTAAAACTAGCCAACAAGGTACATAGTTCATCTCTGTTCTCTGATTCAACATTGAAATCGACATTAAAATCAGCTCCCAAAATAACATTACAATTAAAATTAAACAAATAACTCAAAATTTCATTAAGCACCTCTAGGAATTTTCTAAAATTGCTCGTTGAAACACTATATGGCCTATAAACAGATACAACAATAATATTCAATTCCGGTATTCTAATAGCGCATGCTTCACATATCATTTCCACTGACAAATCCCTTATTTTCCTGAATTCAAGCTCATTTCTCAAAAAGATAGCAGCCCCTCCATGAATTCTATTGTTTCTAACAAAATATGAACCTAACTTGAATCTATCAACACTTACATAGATTATATCATCCTTTTTCAGCCAATGCTCGCTCAACAATACAATTTCAGTATTATTCTCATGCAAAATAGTTTCCAGGTAATCAATTTTATTACCTAGTCCCTGAACATTCCAGGAGAGTAGATTCACATCAGAATCCTGATATCTCACGCTATCTAGAGGTTTAATACTACTTGCATGATAAATTGAAACATTAGAGTGATTCCTTACATTAGTTGAAAAATTAGCCAAATTATCATTTTTGTCACTGTTTACAAGTTTAAATCAAGAGATACATCTTTATCAGTTTCATAATTCAAATAGGCTTCCTCATGCTTCAGATCATAGGCGATGTTTCAGATCATCAGGGAAAATACCCTGCTCTAGTGAAGTATTAAGGAGATGCAATAAAGGGTCCAGTAATTCATTTTCACATTCTTTTAAAATTTTGCTTGAGACCCCATCCAATCCTACTGTTTTTTTGTTATTCAAATTTTTTATTATTCTTGACAACTCATCTCTTGATAATGTATGAAATTTAAATACCTTTTCAATTGGCTCAGCATTTAATGTAGTTGTATTATAAGTATTAGTGTTCAGTGACTTTTGGAGATTATATGCAACCTGTTGATAATATTTATTGAAAAAGTTACAATGTCTATACTATCATCCATATAATTTCCATGTTCATCGATTATCCTAGGGACATTAGTAACTGTATCTTTTTGAGCTGCTCTCCTATTTCTATTAATTACCTCCCAAACAGCAGAGTTAAAATTGGTACTAGTTGTTAATATTTCAGCTGTTTTCTTACACTTAGCTTTCCTCACTTCTTTTGCATAGTTTTTCTTTAGACATTTGTATTTGACCTCACTCGGAACATCCCTCACTAATTTAAATTCCTCATAAGCTTCCCTAACAATATTTCTTTGAGTAAGAATATCTTCAGTTATCCATTCATCTACTTTGTTTAATTTACTTTTTACTTTGACTTTTTTTATCGGACAGCATACACTAATGTGAAATCTTAGAGTATCAATGAATTGCTTATATTTGTAATTTAGGTTACAACTGTTATAAACACTACTCCAATTTTCTTGAAGCAGTTCCTGCTTCAAACAATTTATATTTCCTAGCTCATATTGCTGAATTTCTTTCACAAAAGTTTTTTTTCTGCTTGGATTCTGGCCCTGCAACTTAACATCTAAAATTTGATAGTTATGATCTGATAGATCTGAGCTACCTAACCTGACATTACAACCTTCTATATTTGTGAGGATATTATCAATAATTAATCAATTCTATGCTGCTTTGAAGTTTCTACCCTATCAGCTATTGCACAAAAAAGCTCTTCCCTTGAATGTTTTTTGCATATTAGATTTTATTCTGTCACGGGAATTACATATCAGTTATCAATCATTTATTTATTGTAATGGGCTTCCTGGGTGGTTACCTCTTGTAATGATCTCCACGTTGTTTGAGGTTCACCTCCGCCCGGGAGCAGGAAGGCCAATACAAAGAAAGAGTGGAATGAGTCCGGAGTAATCGGTCTGGGAGGTAGATATTCTCTCCTTTCAACTCGATTACACCGTCTTCATAGAACTCAAAAAAATATATATAAAGATAATATCCAATCACAAATGATGGAATGTGGTGTAACGTGGCGTTTGCGAATATATCAATAAGCTCAACACTTCCGGCTGACTCCCACAGCCAAGAATATAGTACTTTAACATTTAAAACAGTTGAATGGGGAACATTCAACCATGGTTGTGTACCGCTAGATTATCATCTGGGAAGTGGTTATTCATGAAAATACTTAAGTTCATACACCCTTGAATAAATAAATCCGGGCTTCTGATAGGTTGATCTAATTCAAAATGGCTTTCGTCACAATGACGTTTGCAAATAAAGAAAGTAGTTCCCAGATGTAGTGATTCAAAATCAGCAATTTACATAAATTTGAAACCGGGATATTTTTTATTACAAACAAAAGTCGAACCTCTTATCACTAGAACATACCGTATGAAGCTAGCTTCTCCCTTATCAGACATCATATTCACGTGGTGATTACAAGAATCACTGACCTACGATAACATTGGCACAAGCCATGTGATACAGTGATGTGAAGTGCGAGGAAATAAAAAATAATTACAATAAATAAATTTTAATTCTACGAAAGAAAATAAAGCAACAGCAAGGGAGGCTAATTTTGATAATAACGGTACAAAGATAAGCGCTTGACAGGTGATTGTCTGTTTATAACCACAATTCAACTATGTGGTATTTACAACCGGTGAGTAAACACAACTTCAATTTATCTATTTTATTGCATGTTGTCTTTCAATATTTTCTAATTCAACATCTTCAAGATATTTTATAAATTCAAATATGAAAAATAAAGAACATTCTTCTCGTCTTATTGACAGGTAAATAATTTATGAGGCTGTGCTCCTTTGACATATTTTAAAAACATGTTGACTAAATAAGGTTAGTTTTCTAATAATTCCTATTCATAACAATAATTTTATATGGAAAAGAGTGCACAATAAATTCATTATTATATATAAATGACATACAGGATAAGATACATAGTGAAACATTATAATAAGGTGAGATAATAGCAGTAGTTATATTAGCTAGGTCTTGTATTGTTTTACAAGAACTTCTCATGATAGAAATATTTCTATTTTCTATAATTTGATTTTCCTACAATTTATTTGTCAATTTTAGTTCCTTAAAAAGAAGGATATCGTGACATTATCTATGACCATTGTTATAATGTGAACATTACAATCAATTCCATATTTAATTTTCTTCGCAATGGATTTTCAAAACAATGCTTTAATCTTCCCATTAAGCCACGGTTTGTAACATTATGCAATGGGTTGTCGACCAATCACAATGCAGGATTATCCACAAAAACTTTTGATATCATCTCATCGAATCAATTACATAATCTATTCTAACCTATAAATCAGTAGTAATACCATTATCTTATTCAAATCTATTTCAATGTTTCAATAGATTATTATTATCTAAATAATATCTATTTTTAATATCTTTTAAATTTGAAAAGCAAAAATATTAGTTGGCAAGTGCTCTGCCAACACGCTCGCTACGCTCGCTCACTTGTGTCTTAACTCTACATCTAAATCGTGCTTCAAATACCCCTATTATTAAACAGCTGTTATATTAGCATGAGGTTCTATCTTAAAAATTCCTTCAAATTATCAACACTATTATTTATTTTTCATTTGTGGATAAATAATAACAAAACATAAAAATATGATCGGGAAAGAACAACAGGCATGGCCTAAAACTATTCTATTCCCAAATATTGATAATGAATAACTAATTGAAATAAATTATTTCATCATTATTCATTATAAGTGTTATAAGTAAATTTGAGGCTATCTCTCTTCTACATAACCCACAAAATATAGCATTGAAAGATTTTCAATGAAAGCATAATATATTTTGTAATTTTAAATAACGGTTTGTTCTGCACAGATGATCTGGACTTGGAAGTAATGATCAATTCGCCTCCAGCAGTGGCGTCAGTCGAGTCCCTGCCACACGCTTGTGATGCGCAGAGAACGTCAGAAAGATCAGCTACTTGCGACCACTTCTCCCATCTGTCACATTCCCTCACTCACACACTCTCGCATCCACATTCCTGTCCTCAAACTGATCTTCCTTCTCAAGGTGAGTAACTATCTGCCTCACTAATCAATTGAAGGGCATTGAAATATTGAACACTGTTATCAAAGATTTAGAATTTATCCATAATGAAATAAAAACACTAGATTTTGTTGTTTCTGCTTATGTTAGTAGGAAAGACAGCATTTTGTGTTTTAAATGAAAAGACTAAAAAATTGAACTGTCAAAAACACAGATTTTATTAAAAGTAGGTGGACCAGTCTCGGTTGTTACACCATTATCAAACTCTGTTTAACTAAAACTAAATAATACAAAAGCATAAGAATTTATACTAGTAGTCGAGTACCGCTATTGGTCAAGGACATGAACCATTTGTGTTTTTTATCTTGAAACAAAAAACACAAAGGTGTTCATAGTGGATCCATATTCATTGTAGCCCAATAATGTTCAATATCACTTTTCACTTTTGATTCGAGTATTGAGGTACAATCTATCAAGTGAAATTCACAAGCTTTTGCAATTTTTGCAGATGTTAGCCATACGAACAGCGGCGGCGGTGGTGGTGGTGGTGGTGGTGGTGGCGCTAGTGGCAGTGCGCTGACCGTCAACTCGATGAAGACGAGGTCGTCTCTGATTGGTGGAGCTACCACTCCGGCCACCACTGACGGCAGCCAATGCTCCAGCTCCTGTTCAACCGTTGTTGTCGCCAGCTGTGCGCCCGAACCTGTACGTTCAACAATATAAATACTAATCCGTAGCTGATATATGTCGCTTTGTAGCAGTAAAATCACTCGACTGAACAATGAATGAATAATCAATTTATTTCCACCACAAAAAACAATTATAGATTTCATAAACATTCTTTTCGGAAATTAACTGACCACTACATACAGCGTGGCCAGTGTGCCACTATCCAGTTAAGTAAACACAACATATTTTGAATCTACTCCACATTACTGTTTCATAACATACTGCCTGGAGCGCAACGCAATGAAATAGGAAATAAAACTATAAAACAAACTAAACAACTCACAATATCACTTATATAAATCAATTGAATCACTAATATGAATTCAAGTGTGTAGCTGTGGATGATATCCACAAGTGCCTTGAGGCAAACGCACACAGCAAAAGACAGACGGAGAAAAAAATCAAACGTCTGCATGCAGACGTGAGCAGACATATATACAGACGTCTGTGTGTGTTTTAAGATGCAGGGAGGAAGTTGTTCTCCGTCTGTCTGCATCCGTCCGACTGTTGCTGTGTGTGTATGACTTCAGGCTCAAACAAAATTCAACTCAACATTGAGCGCAGACAAACTCAGCAATATTCATCTAAAACTTCAGCTGATATAATTAAAAAGTAGTTGAAAATTTTTCGCAAATCACCCTCTGACTGATATTAAACTGACAGCAAAACTGATATTAAGTATCATGAGGTGTTACTATATTTACTATATTACAAAATTTAATTTGAATTTTCGTTTAATAATAATAATAATTATTAATTCATTAGAATTTGAAAGATTGCAATATCTCAGTAATTTCCATCCATAAAAATCAGATGTAGCCAATAGCAAGCCAGCAAACATGTTGGCCAACTTCAGAAAAGTAGCCTACAGCTACAAGAGTTGACCATGTTCAGATTTGACCGACGGAATTTTGATCAATCCCGAGGTTGGTGGAACAGTTGTATGTTTGAACGAGTGATCAAATTTTGACTATGGTCTAATTGACCATGGCTAGGCTATATTTGATCAAGGTTGGTGAAACGGGGCATTAGTGTTTGTGATCTTCTCGTATATTCATAAATGTATAATTTTTCATATTCTTAACCATTGCAAAAATGTATTTACAATATTTATAAAAAAATGCCAAATACCTTTATAGATGGCCATAGGAAAATAAAAATTAAATATAGAATTTCCGGTTCTATTTGTGGTAAAATTGTAGTTGTATGCGATCTAGTTAAGAGAGTAATTCTGAACCTCACTGCTTGCACACAAGGCTCTCTTCTAATAGCTGTAGTTCAGAAAGACAAATAATTAGTTTTGTGTATCGCATAATTTTTCTCATAATGTATAGTTCATCTTGCTCGTTCACGATCCATTTTACGTTGTTAGATTATTTTTACTTTGCAATAAATTGAAAATTTCAAATTTGCATTCCAGTTGATAAAATGTTTTATTATTTTGTGGAAAACAATATTGATTGTATGTTTTAGAGGGAAGAACGGAACGGCATGACTGAGAGGCGAGGCAGTACAACATCGAGTCTGGAATTGGAGCTGGGATTCAGTCACACGGCTCAGAACTCTGTGATCTCGGATTCGACGTCGACCTGCCTGGAGTTAGACTACTCGGTGCAGTCGGCGCACACCAGTTCGGGCGTCTACACCCTCCGCAGCAGTACGCACGCCACCAACACAGACACAGTGGCCTGCTCGTCCGAGACCAGTGGCATTGGTGTCGACGAAAGCGATGGTAACCAACATGCTATGCTCTCATTCTATTAATTTTTGTAGCATTCTCACTGGCTTCATGCTGGTCTTTCCTATCAAGTAATTACAAATCGGAAATGGAATGAATTGTCTCGTTAATCAGCTTCTTGGTGCCTTATTGAACTATTTTTTTTTCTATTTTCAATCCATGATTCACAAATAATTATCACTGCATCTGATTATATTATCTCTTATTTGGATGTTGTGTATGATACACGATTATTGGATGGCAAGTTTATGGGATAGTTTAGCATCTATTGAATAATAATTGCGAAAAAATACAACTCTTCATGAAAATAATATTTACTATTCTATCTAGTATGTATCTATAGTTAATATTTAATTGGAAATTCTCTGGACAGTTTTATGTTGATGGGCGAGGTATTACAAATAAAACGAATATATTTATACGAATTCTCTTTTCGTAGTTCGTTGTTGTATTTAAATGATTGTACTATAATCTTTTGAGGTTCTATTTCATATTTGACATTCAAAATAATAATCCAGATAATAATTTGTTTTTTCACCTGATTTTAAAAAAATTGATGAAATGTTAAAGCTTTAGTCTTATATCTTTAATTTATTTTTTTATTATTCATCTAGATCCTATTTATTTATTAATTCATTTCATCGTGTAAAACTGTGAAAATCTCGATAGGCTGTAACAGTCTATTTAACAGTTTGAACTGAAGAATTCAAGAACAAATAAATGAATTACTGCTTAAATTATATCATTCATATGTAATTTGTCATAAGTTTTTAGATGACTAATCACATCTGTCATTATTTTAATAATTTGAACTTGCAGGTCACAGAACGAGAAGTGGCTCGCTGGTGAGTGCGTCGGGCAGCTTCCACGGGGACGGGAGCGACCCGTCGGACGCGGGTCGGGGGACACTGCTGACCGCAGAAGAGCTCTCCGACCTGATTGTGGGTCGCAGCCCGAAGCCGCGACGGGGCGTGTACCCGTCACGGGCCACAGTCAGCTCCACCCTCGACTCTGACTCCGACTATGTCACCCTGCCGCCTCCGCCCCTCCCGCCCCCGCGCTCCGACTCCGAGGCCCTCAGTCGCAGCTACAGCACCCTGGACTCCGAACCCCCGCAGTCCCATCTGTCGCCCTTGTATCATGAGGACAGTTTGATTAATTCGCGCAAGGTAAATTACTAAATCATTCATTCTCCGCACATTAACTAGTTCCAAGAACTTATAGAATAGAAAAACGTTTTTTGAGACAAAAAACTACCTTAAGAAAACCTTGAAGAAATTGCTAAACCATAAACAAACAATGTATAATGTAATAGGTATTTTAAAATATGTATATTCCGTATGCACCATTACACTAATTAATCTTTTTTTGAGCTATCCAATAGTTTAATGAATATAATTTTATTGTAAGCTTCCGAATGCAATTATTATAGTGTTTTCTTCCTCTTTGTAAACATCTGAGTATGCAACTCTGGTTTGCACACAGGCATTTGCCTAGTCAAACCATTTTCTAAAAAATTATTTGGCTTAGTGTATTCATGAGATTGTTTTTTTTTTTTTTGTATTGAAACTGAGTACATAAGATTATTTTGGAAATAGATATTTTTTTTCGAAAATAAGTAAATGTAAATAATGCTATAGAATTGAAAATGTCAAGATATCCATATCCATGATAGCTTATGTGCAATTAAGTTTACTTCGTGACGAATTATTTTGTAAGTTAGAAGAATTTTACCTCAGCAAAGGTTATTAAAAAAACCTAACCTTTTTAGGGTATCCTAGAATAGGATTCAGTTTTTCTTAATATCTTGACTGTATGTAGATTCTTTACTTGATACGAAATTCTTATTGGATTCACAAAGATAATAAAAACATGGTTATCCCTACAATATAAAATAGACATGCAACTCACATTTCTGTTATAACATGGTTCCTAATCTCCTAATATACTTAGGGCCACTTTCTCTAAAAAAGTTCAACTGAAATTCTAGTTTAAACCTCCAGATGACTCAATTGAAACACATTATAATTAATACGAACATTTATTGATTATGGGTTTAATCAATGGGCCTTAGCAGTGACCGACTGTTTAAAATGCCCATCCGACAACTGTAGTATAATAATACTATATTATTTGATTTGTAATCTGAAGATTGATGATTTGGTATGAAAAATAATATGGACATAATTAATAATATTTGGACGATTTGAGACAAAATTGAGAAATAGAATAACTTTTGGGCAATGGCCTGTTTTTTCTTTTCTGACTATTGTATTGTTTGCTTCATCCAATAAATAGATGATTCTGAAACAAAAAAGTAACTTATACTGTATTTTTAGGGATGATGAAACAAATTTTCATGTTTTTTAGAAGTAGAAGTTTAAAGAAATAGACGTTTTGGGCAATATCCAGTTTCCTTTTCTGGCTATTGTATTATTTGCTCTATCCAATAAATAGATAATTGATTTATGTTTAGCTGCCTTTGTTAAAAACCTGAAACAAGAAAGTAACTTATACTTCTTCTAGAGATGATGAGACTGATTTTTATGTATTTGTGTGAAGGTAATGGAGGAGCAGATGCTACAGCAGCAGATTCAATTCCAGCACCTGGCCTCGCCGTACTCGCCACAACTCGTGTTACCAAAGGCACAGTCCTTCCTGGACCACATCCTCGTCAACTCCGCCCCGGCCAGCATCCCCCTCCACCTTCCACCGGACACCAGACACCACGCTCTGCTGCCGTCGGCCTACTCGCACCTACCTGAACACCGCAAGTACCCCGTCGACCCCGCCTCCAGGATGAAAGCAGCTGCTAACACAACCCAAAACCTCATTCCCATTGTTACGAGTAACAACTATCTGGATGTGAGAGGTAGTGGTGCGGCCTTCCTGCAACACTATCACCAGAAGTTCCCCCCTCCGCCGCATCCTCGGCAACCGCCGCCTCCACCGCCTCCGCCGCCCCCCAGACCGACCCTGGCGACGGTCTACACCAGTCAGGTGACCAGCGGTCAGATTGAACAGTTCAAACAGCAGTTGTACTCGGACGTGGACTACGTTATCTACCCGATGCAGGACCCGGCCATCAGCAAACAGGAGTACATGGACTCTAAGCTGGCTCTGGGCCACTACCAGCACCCCCCGCCCCCGCCCTACCCGCACAAGTCGCGCCTGCTCTACCGGTCGACTCCGAACGTGGCCGCCTACCTGCCCCTCCCCACCCCCACTACCACCCCCATCCATCACTACGCCTCCAACCAGAACCTCACCACCGCCGACTCACTCTCCTTCGTTTCCACTCATCACCCTTCTTCGCCCTACTCTGCCGCTGCCTCCTATTCTTCATCATCAACGCATAGTCTCAGGTAATTCACATTCTAATTCAAATCCGCTTCATTCTAAACCTATAATAATAATACCTATTTCAGTAATTTTTTCACTAAACGAGTAGGTCTATTCTTATTCCAGAACAATATGAAAATTATTATGCTGATTATAATGATGTTAATGAGTGACAATAGCCTATATTATAGATGACATTGTCATAATATTGTCATTACAGAGCTAAGCTAACAAAGCACAGCTACACTAATATAACATAGACGTAATATCATATGCCTACCATCATTCTATTTGCAGGATAAATAATATTCTAGCTTGGAGTTGAAAAATTATGGAGTTGAAAATTATTAAATGTAACTATGTGTTTCTTGAAATGCAATTTTTCATTAGCTACTAGTGGGATTATATCGTATCATTTTAGGTATAAGGTTCCACTGTTGAAGTTGAGATGAAATTCTAAACTTAGAGCTCAACATAAGATTCAACTTTTAGGTTTCCAACCAGGTGCTTATTCTCATAAAAGCCACTTATAGATATGTTAGATTGAATTTGTACAAATTTAATTTTCCGGACTTTGAATAATCAAGCTTTTTGTTTAATTTCCCCAAAAACGTATTAAATTTTTATTCTGAAATGGTTGATTTTCCATTTTGCAGGTATGATCCTCTTACCCTCCAGATGATGCCTTCAGTATTAAGTAGTGGTTTCACGAGAACACAGTCTGATGACAACATTCTCAACTGTGTTTACGATAAACCAAAATTCAGGCGTCCTCCTCCACCTCCGCCTTATGAACTGCAGGTAATGCTTACTACTCACTCCCTATTGCTTATAACTTCTTATCACTTGCGATTATTTTTCCTGATATTTTTGAACAGCAAGTTGGTATTTCAATTTGGGGATAAACACGCTGATATAATTATATAAGCAGTTTTAACCGAAAGAATAATTTTTATATCTCTATCACCTAACAATACATCACATTCTTTAAAATTCAGTATGATGAATGTTTTTTACAAAGAAAAATCATCGGATTTCATCTAATGCTATTGATTCATCATCTTGAATTGGTGAACTGAAACTTTGTAAACCAAATCTAAATCAGAATTGTCATTCCCCTTACTTGATACAGCACAATATAACATAATGATAATTCAAACTACATTTCATCTTCATAACGTTCCGTTCAATAATTGTCTAGTTCATACCTAGTAGAATTCCTTAAATATTTAGCTATATTGTTATTTGTTATGAAATGGTCTAGGAGTCATTCATTCGATCTTTCTGTGATGCTCACATCATCTCATAAGTCATATTTTGTGATCTTAATGATTAACGTAATTTATTTGGTGAAATCTAGAAATTCTAGTTTAGATTAATTGGGAACATAGCTAACTACTTGAAGGTGGTTGCAAGAAAAAGTAAACTAATAATGGTAGTAAAGTAAATTTATATGGATTTTTTTGGTGGGGAGTCCCTTGCGGGAAGGCCCCACCTCGCCTGAATATATAATTAAAACCGTCAATGGGCCTTACGACTGTCATACTTCAGCCGGGACCGACAATTTGTGTCCATCCGATAAGACGAAAGTGACCTGGTTTAAAAACTTTTGGTAATGAGGGAGAAATGACCAAATAATGATTAGCAAACTAATAATGGTGATTTAATTTGACAGAACCAATATGTGTGTGAAGCGGAAGAGCTGAGGAAGACGCTTCTGCCTCCGACGCCTGTGCGGCACACGTCATCCCTGTCTTCAGCTGCAGCTGCAGTTCACAGCAAGCCTGTTTTTCCGCCGTCTTTATCGAAGACAGTGCTGGAAGAACAACGCAAACTCAACAACGGCAATGTGGCAAAGGGAATAGGAGCGGGAGCGGCAGCGGGAGCGGATGGATTGCTCGACATCAGCACCCTTCGTGAGAAAAGTAAAAACCTGGATCTGCCGCTGATATCGGCACTGTGCAACGACAAATCACTGCTCAAACAGACCAACGCCTTCGTCATGCCCAAACACCCTTCCGCCTCCACCGCCTCCACCTCCACCCCCCGCGACGACCGCCCCAAGTCGTGGCACGTCAAATCCCCCAAGAAATGCTCATCGGAGGCGGCAGCCATCGTGTCCACGGAAAGTGTCGGCACCTCCACCGATCCTTCGCCCAAAAAGAACACTCTGTTCGCCTCCTTCCTGTCGGCCAAATCGTCCCCCTCCTCCGTTCCTGCAGTTCCTCTCAAGTACGCCACCACCTCCAATAGCAAACTCAAGTACCCCGTCTCTGGGTTGTCGACCAATCAGATTGTCAAGTCCAGTCGAAAAACAGCCACTAGTTGTCATACTCATCCATCCGATTCCAAACACCATGCACACACCAAACTATCCTGATACAATTTTTCCCTTCTAGCGAGGAATAGTTTTTAATTCAATGTTTAGACTTATTATATGAATATAATCGTGAGGATTCGTATGAGGTACAAATTAACGAGTAAGTTATGATGAATCTCCTTGAACAATTATTTGATAATATTTGACCAATATTCATTGGTCAATTATTAATGAACTGTTATCTTAGATCATTCAATTTGCCGTATAAGCTCTTGCAGGCTTTGTCTGATCGCTTGTATCTCATACATACTTCTATTAAAGTCTTAACGCACTCATTTCAAGAAAGTTTCACTTGAGGTATTTATTTCGCTTCCTCATTTCTTCTACTTAACGTTGAAAACTTTAAGAAGAATGATAATAATGAAGAATGAATCGTTAATCCTTACTCAGCTTCAAATTCTTCAGTCGATAAGAATTTTTAACAGTAATTCCGACATCAAAGAAGACAGGTACTTGTTACGTGCCTGTAGGGGTAACGGAAATTACTTTTACATCAATTAGGCGAATTAAAATCAGAGGGATGCTTTATTATGATTCTTTTGTTGTCTGTTTTAAAACTAATTCACTTGAAAACATGTGTTTTAACATGTTTCAGTTCATTTGAGAATAATAATTATTAGTGTTGAGAAACTCTATGTACAAGAGCATAATAATTATCTAGCGTTTGTTAAGATAACTGAACACTGAAATATTCTATTTTAGAATTGACAAAAGATTGGTCTTCCATTCCAAGCTAATGATGTGCCTTGCTTTAATTTTAAATAATTTTATACAAACTTTTCTAATCTTTATATTGAGGATATCATCTTTAGAGATTTGAGTGCACTGGAACTCGCATTATCCATATTATTTCTTATCCAAGGTACCTTGGATAACCTTACCTTATTTGTCATCTACATTCCACTTCATGAAGTTATCTCATTTTCTCTCGTACCGTGATTAACTTTTATAGCCGTACTTCACTTTTAAACATTAAGGGAGTTGCTCAATGATCGTTAATAATATGATTCTCTTATAAATTCTGTAACTCTAAATACTTTTCAACCTATTAAAACTACAGAAGTGCCAAATGCATGAAGAAACATTCTACATTGCCATATTAATAAAGAAAACTCAAATAATTATGGTAACGGTGCTATATTTATGGGATGAAAAATCAAATATCAAAGATAGGCAAAATATTTATAGCAAAAATAATTTTAATTAATCAGAAGTTGCATTAGCTCTTACTGCAACTTCGTATCATGGGATTATTTAAAAAAAGTTAGATTGATTGGAAATCTGCTATTATCAATGGTGCTAAGCCGTTAAATTCTTGTGAGAAGAAATAATTTGAAAACAATATGTTTCACTTTATCATAAAGTGGTGCTCATTCAAAATTATACTTATTGTACAACACAACTGTTAACTTTTTTACGCTCAATTAGATAAGATAGTTAAGATAATTTTGTAGATTGTGTTAATTTCAACCCTTCAAACACATCTTGGAATTCAATTAGAAAATTCCCTGTATCTATCTATTTCTGACTTGGAAATTGTATTTTTAAAATACTTGTAGACTCTCAAGTCTATATTAAAAAGTGTTAGTGTAGATAATTTACCCATCAGTGACTTGTTTTGTGTTTACCACTATAACAATATTGATTGGGCTTCTTTAATTTATTTATAAGTTGAATATTGACAAAAATTCAAAATGTTTCGAGTAGTTGTACTGGTCTTATTCTTGTACAAAAACGCTCAAAATAACATTATTTTATATTAATATTGTTTATTTGGAAATTTTCACTAATGTGAAAATTTCTTTGTCAACTCAGGGTGCCATT